>NC_069501.1:472388780-472688780 GCF_027579735.1 Bombina bombina
AACGCGTAAGGATTACAATATTTGAGTGTGGCTTTGTTCTTTGTTTCCGAAGCGGCTGACATCTGCACAGTGACACACAGCGGTCCCTGACGATACCCATACGGCTCGTCCACTTGACCGTCACTAGCGGCACGTTTTGAGTGCTATTACTCCACTAGATATACATCACTAGTTGGAGTTCTGATACTTTGCATTTTATGCTTACCTTCATACACACATAATCAGCGCGATACACACCAAGCCACAGATTAGGCTATCGAAGTGGCAAACACTGACCTACCTATTTATTTTCCAGAAAGGTCCTGACGAAACAGCTGCCTTAACTAACTGAACATAGCAGGCTCTGATACCTTTCATTAATTCAGGTTTAACACTTCCAGTTATACGTGCTAACGCAGTATAGGTCAGTGTTGTCAATCTGAGGGATAGTCTCTCTGTCTCTATATAGTCTTTTTATTTGTATAGCTGAGACTGCAGCTGCTGTAATCCCATCAGTGACAGGCCCCATCAACTTCTAGTATCCTATTCTACCATTATTGTCTCAACTCGAACAGTCCACACTGAGTGAAGTGTAAACCAGCACTAAGTGAACTGTAACGATACCCGGCATAGGTACATTTTTGGATCCTATAAAGACACCATTTTAAAAGAGTGTACCATTGGTATTTACACAGCAACATCACGAACTCATAGAAATATCGGACCACAGCAACACCTGTGTAAGGTGTATAAAAATATATTTACAAGTCCTTACTTACCTCATAAGGATTGAGGTTGTTGAATGTGAGTGCATTTCTTATCCCAGTCTTGAATGTAATAAATTTTTATTTATACAGTATCACGCTATGTGCTCTTTCTTTTTCTTTACTATATCCCATTAAATACGGTGAGAGCCAAGATCCAGACGGAACCACCATACTACGAGGAGATACAAAGCCAGTGACATAAAAGACAAGGAAGTTCCTAGATTGAAAGCACCATACACAAGTCGGCACGAATGTAAAGACCTGGATCTCTTCACATACAGGAGGAAAATCCAAGACTGACCGGAGAGTATTTAAACAGACTCGCTGACATTACCTCATAAGATTGAGGTATCCTCTGGTAAGGTTATACTACTTATCCCCCAGCACCATTGTTGCAATTGTTGTCATTGATTTCTACCTATTATTATCAATTCATTGCACTACAATATTTGTACTTTTATATTTACCGGACTTTGTCCTAAATCGGTTCATGTAGAACCAGTGGGATAGATAGGACAATTGTCTATCACATCTGAGAGACATTCAGTATATCTGACATAGTAACATTGTATTCATATCCTACGTGTTTGTAGCGCTGAACTTCTTTCGATATTTCGCTTGTATTTTATTTTTTCTGTCAGTGTTAGGGGTACACTGAATCGTACTTGTTCAAGCAGCTCAATACCTACACCCATCAAGCTTACAGGGAACATATACATCTCACCTGTATATACCTCACAGTTAGGTACAGAAATCTATTTACACTTTCTCAGTAAAAATCTTACCTATCGTTTGGTGGAACAACTGAGCGCTGATCCTTCCTTTATATTTCATACATATATATATATACATATAGATATATATATATGTATGTATATATATATGTATGTATATATGTATATATATGTATGTATATATGTGTATATATATGTATGTATATATGTATGTATGTATGTATATATATATGTATATTTAAATTCATATTTTTAGAACACATTTAATGCATTATTTAAAGATATAATATGTATATGATATAAAAAAAATCAACTAAAAAGTCTAATAATATCTATTGTACATAAATATCATTTTGATGTTAAAGATTATGTCAATTTATTACACTAGATTAAAAAATGTATATTCACCTTATGGAATTATTAAAATGTTAATGATTGAATAATCAAACTTTTTAATTGTGGGCTTTGAAATAGTAGATGAAGGATGTAATTCAGTTTACAGTATTCAATCTGTACAGCCTAGTCACAATAGTGCAGCCACCATCCAGATGTATAGCTAGTAGTTGCGCTCGCAAACTCCCGCCACAACGATTGCTGCAGTTAGCAAAAATGTTGCGATCATGATGCTGGAAAGAGGATCACGCGAGATTTGAATGTCTAAAATTAAAAGGTCTTAGCTATGTGAGTAGCGCGCGCCTGCATACGAGTGACCTCCAGCGCGCAACAGCTGACAATCTTGCGACCCTTCAAGGAGATTACGTGAGATTTCGGCTGCAAAAGTGAGCCACTGCGCATGCGACATGGACACGCTCGTCCCTTCATCTGTCCCGGGACAGGTACAATCATTGGGACATAGATAATGAGCTAAAGTGGGCATGGGCTAAAAAATAAAAAATTGTATACAATATCTATAATACTTGCATAGGTTTCATAAGGCAATATTTCAACAGACAACTTGGAAAAAAACGTTAATTACATACAAGTTAAAAAAATATTTGGGTATTATGGCCCTTTAACTGACAGTCTAGTCAACTACTGCTGATTTTATTTATAAATATTGTAAAAAGCAGTCAAGCTCAGGAATATATTTGTGGGAAATGTCTGGCCATTTAAGAAAACATTTTCAGCCTAACACACTGGTTTTAAAAACTGTCTTTGTGCCTCCCTAACAGGCCAGATTTTGAGGATATCTGAACTGGAGCACAGGTGAAATCGGCTGATTAGTAAATTCGGTTATTTTACCTGCTCTCATCCAAGGTAATCCTGAAAACCTGGCCTGTTGAGGAGGCATGAGGACAGGCTTAAAAACAAGTGGCCTAACAAAACTAAAAAATAAAGATTGTATATTAATTAAAAGTTTTTACATAAACAGCATTTACCTATCATTTTTTTAAATTGACACTTTGGGCTTTATTAGGTATAATCTTAGATTTCTGTGTTTAATGAACCTTATTCACAAAAGGTGAAAGGATATTGCACATGTTGGTGAACAGAATAGCTGGAAAGGTCTCTCTCACTGGAGAAAAGTTTAGATACAGGGGTTTAAGATCTTAAAGGATTTCTACTGGTAGCTCAGGTATTCAAAGCTTATATTGTATCAGCAAGTAAAGAGACTTCTGCTTCTCATTAGGAGTCAATGGGCTCTAGGTCTGCAATATAAATGTCACAGTACATTCAATGTAGCATGAAATCAAAGGATAGGATTGCTGACTAAGCTACATTCATCCAGACAACAGTGATCTCCTTATATACTAAATATAAACTATTACAAGTTTGTTTAGATTCAGTCCCTGAGGGAAAACAAACATGGGAGTCATTTTCTTGTGAGCACAGCTGAGGTGATCAGCTTTAGTAATGCTAATTGTTCCTCAAGAAGAGAAAACAAAATCAGGATATCCAGATCCAGCAGCAAAGCAGTTTATTTTGCTTTGTCACACATTTATAAAAAACACAACTTTAGAGAATAATTTAATGGCTGTTGTGTATGTTATCTAGTGATTATTATAGAGTGATTTATCAGCTTTTCCATTAATGTGATGCTGAATGTGCCTTTAACTATTATCAATATGTGGAGACTGGTAGGGGGTGTGTGGAATGGTTATAGCTTTTGATTACCTCATTGGCTGAAAGCCCAGGCATCATGTGACTGCAGGCAGCGCTTAGTAACTGTTTAAAGTGTAAGAGGCTCTCACAAAAAGAGCAGAAGTTCATTACATTAGACGTCTTTCAGAGCTAGTAGGACAAGATGATGATACTGGGGTATTGGGACATCAGAGGGGTGAGACACTAATATATTAAAGACAGTGGAACACTGGGTTATTTCAGAGCACATATGATAAATATATGCTGTAACTCTCTTTCTGCAGCTGGCACATGCAATCCGTTTGTTACTGGAATACACAGGCACCCCATATAAAGAGAAGCGTTATGTCACAGGAGAAGGTATGTGAAGTAGGGATTGCACGGTATGTATCACTGGGAAGAGTGCCTGCTTGGTTTATAGGGGGTTAATGTTCTAATATTTCAGCTGAATTTGTAAAACTGTTGCAAGTTTGGAAAAACATTTATTTTTTATTTTTTTTAATCAATGTATTATGCAGCTTGTTGCACTAGCCTGAGCTGTGTTTGTAGGGCTGTCTGTGAAAACATTACTGTACTGCTGAGTTGTTTGCTACTTTCAATGCAGCTCATGTCTGCTAATAAGTCCAGATCACCTCTACTTTTTTTTTAAAGAAATAAAAGTGGTGGGTGGCGGTTGTGGGAGAGGAGGGGGGAGATAATTTTATAATCTAGGAGGGGTAGGGTATGCAGGGGGGGCAGCTACACTACAGAAAAAAGTGGTAATTTTAATAAAAACCCACATTCAAGTGCAAAGTGGGTACTGGCCGACAGCTGCCAGTACCCAAAATGGTGGGAAATAGTGTGGGGTGGGTTAGAGAGCTGTTTGCGGGGGGATCAGGGAGGTTGGGGGGATCAGGGAGGTTGGGGGCTAAGGGGGGATCCTCCAGAGCAGCATATGTAAAAAAAATATTTTTAAATCCGCTTTAATTTTAGTACTGGCAGACTTTCTGCCAGTACTTAAGATGGCAGGGACAATTGTGGGGGAGGGATGAGAGCTGTTTGAGAGGGATCATGGGATGGGATGTCAGGTGGGAGGCTGATCTCTACACTAAAGCTAAAATTAACCCTTCAAGCTCCCTAATTAACCCCGTCACTGCTGGGCATATTACAAGTGTGGTGCGCAGCGGCATTTAGTGGCCTTCTAATTACCAAAAAGCAACGCCAAAGCCATATATGTCTGCTATTTCTGAACAAAGGGGATCCCATAGGAGCATTTACAACCATTTATGCCATAATTGCATAAGTTGTTTGTAAATAATTTGTGAGAAACCCAAAGTTAGTGAAAAAGTTGATTTTTTTTTTTTTTTTTTTTTATTTGATCGAATTTGGCGGTGAAATGCTGGCATGAAATATATCAAAATGGACCCAGATCAATACTTTTGGTTGTCTACTACACTAAAGCTAAAATTAACCCTACATGCTCCCTACAAGTTACCTAATTAACCCCTTCACTGCTGGGCATAATACAAGTGTGGTGCGCAGCAGCATTTAGCAGCCTTCTAATTACCAAAAATTAATGCCACAGCCTTAAATGTCTGCTTTTTCTGAACAAAGGGAATCCCAGAGAAGCATTTACAACCATTTATGCCATAATTGCATAAGTTGTTTGTAAATAATTTCTGTGAGAAACCTAACGTTTGTTAAAAAGTGAAAACAAATTTAATTTTTATTTGATCGCATTTGGCGGTGACATGGTGGCTTGAAATATACCAAAATGGGCCTAAATCAATACTTTGGGTTGTCTTCTAAAAAAAAAAATATATATACATGTCAAGGGATATTCAGGGATTCCTGACAGATATCAGTGTTCCAATGTAACTATCGCTAATTTTGAAAAAAAAGTGGTTTGGAAATAGCAAAGTGCTACTTGTATTTATTACCCTATAACTTGCAAAAAAATCAAAGAACATGTAAACATTGGGTATTTCTAAACTCAGGACAAAATTTAGAAACTATTTAGCATGGGTGTTTTTTAGTGGTTGTAGATGTGTAACAGATTTTGGGGGTCAAATTTAGAAAAAGTGTGTTTTTTTTTTCTCCATTTTTTCCTCATTTTATAAAAAATTTTTTATAATAAATTATAAGATATGATGAAAATAATGGTATCTTTATAAAGTCCATTCAGTGGCGAGAAAAACGGTATATAATATGTGTGGGTACAGTAAATGAGTAAGAGGAAAATTACAGCTAAACACAAACGCAGCAGAAATGTAAGCCTTGGTCCCAAACGGTCAGAAAATGGAAAAGTGCTGTGGTCACTAAGGGGTTAAAGGGACACTAAACCCAAATTTTTTTAATTTCATGATTCAGATAGAGCATGCAATTTTAAGCAACTTTCTAATTAACTCCTATTATCAATTTTTCTTCGTTCTCTTGCTATCTTTAATTGAAAAAGGCATCTAAGCTAAGGAGACAGACAATTTTTAGTTCAGTACCTTGGACATCACTTGTTTATTGGTGCTGTCCAATCAGCAAGGACAACCCAGGTTGTTCACCAAACATGGGCCGGCATCTATACTTACATTCTTGCGTTTTAAATAAAGATTCCAAGAGAATGAGGAAAATTTGATAATAGGAGTAAATTAGAAAGTTGCTAAAAATTGCCTGCTCTATCTGAATTACAAAAGAAAACATTTGGGTGCAGTGTCTGTTACGGTTGCCTCCAGGCTGGCTGGAAGTTGGACCGTAGAAAAGGATGCTCCTAGCGCTCCCCAAAGGATCATCAGCACCGTAGAGACTATAACTACTGCGTAGCCACCATACATAATGCAGACTCTACGAACCACCGCTGCCGAGCTGGTATCTCGCCGTCTGCTCTGCGCCCTGGACCTACGACCAGGCTCCAGTAGGTGAACCTCTTCCTTCTTTAGAGCGAAGCAGGATCAGGAACAAGAGCTCTTACAGGAGCTCAGTAGCTAAGGGAGTATATAGAGCATAGCAATCCCTGTAGTGATTATAGCTGAAGCTGTCCCCTACAAACATGAGTCAAAGCTGCAAGTTAGAGGGTCAGAATAGGTCTGATGTGCTGGAACACACAGCCTGGTTTTTATTGAGGTTACATGCAAAAAATACACTCTCAGGGGGAGGCATAAAATCCCCAATCACACATTTGATACATTTAGATAGAGAGGCAACGCCCTTTGACAGGCCATAACAGCAGATAACATTACACACAAGAAAACAATGCAGTCCACCTTATCACTAGCAGTCTGATTAGACAATGGGAATGTTTTTCACTAAACTTAATTAGAGCTGATCCCAGCAAACTTGTATTTAGAATGCTTCTTGAAGCTGAACAAAGTTATCTCTTTAGTTCTGACCGAAGGGTCTGTCACATAGCACTTAATGGCACACAATGAAAACCAATGCCTCTGTAACAGTGCTCCCCCTCTGTGGAACACTCTGCATGTGTGGCACCTGGCTCAGCAAGTCCCATTCACTGAACCAAGTGGGAGAAAGCCAGGGACAAGCTATTTTACAGGTCTGGGGACATAGTCTTAAAGGGGCATTGTTCACCAAAGTCACAATATGTCCCCAGACGGTTCTTAAAGGGCCATACACACCCAATAAAAGTTAATATGTTCTCAGGGGCACAATCTTCCAGGGGCCATAGTCATGAGGAAGGAGGCTGGCAAATAGGCTTCTCCACGATCCATGGAAGCAGGGCAATTTTTCATTTAAAGGGCCAGTTACAAATAGCAGTTTGTAACAGTGTCCCTTTCAACTATCCTGCAACTCACTGAGACTGTAATTTCTTCTGCTGGCTGTGTTTACATAGTCTGTCAAGTAGCATATACTCCAGTATCAAAACTTTTAGTATAGGTTGTAATATCACAGGCTAAATCAGCTTTTTCATATGCTGAAATAGTGGTAAAGGAGCTACTTGTAAACAAATTTAATATACTATAGCAGGTAAAATGGATCATTGGGAACAATTTAAAGGGGAGGAATTTTGAGTGAACTGTCCCTTTTTAATCTATTACTCCAAGAGCACACTGGCAGCTGCTGTACCTTTTGGTGAGAGTGCGCACACCATGCAACTTTTGTGTGTTTATTAAAAAAAAAAAGATGCAAACAATTTACCGGTGTAGGTTTAAAGGGTTAGAAATCTGTGACAAACCATACATTTAATAAAACACATAATTATAATTTCTTATAAGAATGTAATACAATCTGCCTACTTTGCACTTCGAACGAAGCTGACAACCACAGGAAAAATAACTTTTTTATTTTTGCATAAAGCAAGTGACAAAGACCGCCCATATTTGTAGGCAGAACATATGCAAAAATTAAATGTGCCCCAGCCAATCACAAATGAGTTTCGCCCACTTGTTATGAATATTCATTTTACTGAGTTATATGGGATATCGCATGCGCACTAGTAAAGTAATAGACCCACATGCGCAGCAGTAATGTATTGGACTTGCATGTGCACTCGGTCAAAACAGCCCTTTGCCTTGTTTTAATATAACTATTTGCTCGTTAGTCTAGAGGAATTTGGATACTCATCTAGATTCATATTATCATATATGATGATGATGATGATGATGATGTTCCATCCGATCACTGCTAGATTTCTGCACGGTAGTCCGCCACGCCCCCTGACATTGACGTCATCATCCTCATGTCCGCTCTCTATCCGGCGCTTGGATAGTGACGTGCCTCAGGAGATAGTATGGAGGGGAGCTAATATGCGCAAGCGTTGGCAAAAAAAGGCTTACAATGCGCATGCAGGGCGCCATGATGTTTCTACCTAGGTAGAACATCGCAACTGGACCTGCATAGCAAGGTAAATAATGGGTTTGGCAGATTACTAAATATTAGTTAGAAACTGCAGAAAAACAGCAAAAAATCATTAATAGGCTCCTATTACAAACATATACTATATTTAAAAAAAGAGAATTTTTGAGTCTACTATCCCTTTTTAATAGTAATGTAGAATCTGTATTGTAACTGTCAGTGCTTTTTTAGTTTTGCTGCTGCAGTGCTCAGTATAACAGTATTAGATATTTGATTTTGGTATATTTCATGCCACCATTTTCCTACCGAATGTGATAAAATGGGGGGGGGGACAAACATTTTTCACAAACTTTTTTTTTTTTTTTTTTTTTTTTTGGTTTCTCACTGGAGTTATATACATACTGCTTGTGCAATTATGGCACAAATGGTTGTAAAAGTAGCATACATATATGACTTTGAAATTGCTTTTGGGTAATTAGAAGGTCACTAAATGCAGCTGCGCACCACACTTCTATTCCTGGCAGTGAAGGAGTTAATTAGGTAGCTTGTAAGGTCAATTTTAGCTTTAGTGTACAGATTACCCTGCCATTTACCACCCCCTGATCCATTCCAATCAGCTCTCATTCCTCCTTCACCCACCACTGGTTACTAGGGTTGCCAACTGTCCTTCAAAAAAATACTGGGCAGAAAAAAGGTGTATATATCTATCATTTTATTTTTTGAGGTTGTTAGTGCACTGCAAACACATACCTCATGGGGTGGAGTGAACTGTCCAAAATCTGACTTGAAGTTGAACTTCTTATTTCCCTCCTGGCCGGCTGCAAGTTTACAGTCTCCCAGACAGCAGCTTGCTCTCTCAGCCAGACAGTCACTGACTTGCTTTGCTAACAGACTCAGTCTGAGTGACCAACTGTCTTTGTGCGCGCTCAAATTTTAGTGCTGCACGGGTCTACAGATTTACTTAGTCACTTAATCATGTGACATGTCTCACTCAGTTTACGCTGCACCAGCGAAATGTCCGGGTTTCTACCACAGACATTACTAGACAGAAAACTAAAATACCGGTATGTCCAATCTAATACTGGACCCCTGGCAACCTTACTAGTTACCCCCATCTTAAGTACTAGCAGACAGTCTGCAATATGAAAAATTAAGGCTTTATTTTTTTTTCCCCCTCCACAGAAACACTGGACAATCTGTCAGTGATTGGCACAATGGTAGGTTGGGTCACACGCTGCCTCCCTGAAAGCTCTACCTTTGATTCCACAATGTGCTTTTTTTTTTTTTTTTTTTTTTTCTTTTCTTCATAACTATTCAGTAATTTACATCTTGGCTGCCAGTAACATACAAATCAATCATTTTTAACTTTTTGTTAACATATGTAAACAGAAGTGATCTCAACCCCTTGACTTCTCTCTGTTCTTTCTACTCCATATTTGCATTCAGGTTTATGAGGCATTTTATATTTAGATAATACTTAGGGGTATAAAAAAATAATGAACATTTCAGTGTCCAGTATTTTGAAGATTTTACTAGACACCTGGCAACCCTACTGGTCACCACCATCTTAGGTACTGGCAAGACAGCCAGTCCTTCCTTCTCCTGCTGTGGGGGATCCTCCTTAACCTCCCTGATCCATAACTCCTCTATTATCTGCCATCTTAGGTACTGGCAGCTGTCTGCCAGTACCACCCCCCCCCTTTTTTTCACTCCACATCTTCTTTTAAGGATCTCCCTGCACCCCCTTTTTCTGTAGCATAGGGACCTACCTCTCCACTGCTGGGCTTCCCACACTTCCTAGATTCCCTCCCACATCTCAAGCCTGCACCAGCAGATGATCGTTACACACACACAGTGGCAACGTCACTGTGTAACGATCAGGCATCTGCCCTCATATGGACCATATGCAGGCAGATGTCTAGACTTCAGGAACTCAAGTTCTTGGCTGTAACTTAACAGCCGAGACTGCTTAAGCTTCCCGAAGCTCTGACGTATGTATCATACAATTTGTATAGTGCTCATAATGCATGAACACTTATCATACATGGTAAATTTTGTTTTTGTTTTCTGTGAGAATGAGTCTTGACTTCCATGTCCCTTTTAAATGCCATAACAGTGAAACATTTACATGCTGTTATGTATTGATCCTGCAAATCTAATTAAACCCAACATGCCGCAACTGGATTAAACACATAGGTAAAGTACCACCCTGGAGCTGCAGAGAATTGCTGGTCTTGACTGGATACTGCTACTTAGCAGCAGTATTTGCATGACCCAGCTGGGATTAACCCAAAGGTAGTCGCCTCTGAACAAGTGGTACTGAGTGCAGCAATAAATGAGAGCATATAGCTTACCCCCCCCCCCCCCCCCCCCCCCACACACACACATAAAATGCATAGCTTTGGAACTATAGATTTTTGGAAGCAGAGGAAAGTAGGGGAGAGGGTTTAGTAAGGTTAGGCTGCTTAGGAATGTACAGAAAATACATAAGCACAATGATCCACTGTATGATAACTGAAAAATTAATACAAAATCCATCTTTTATTTAGCTCCAGATTATGACAAGTCGCAGTGGCTGGAGGAGAAGGAGAAGTTGGGCTTGGACTTCCCCAATGTACGTGTGATTCTAGGGAGAATGGGCTGACGCATAGTGGATTGCTATTTGATCAGTCATGGGGGGGGGGAATTTAAATTTGAACAATAACAAGGTAAAAATGCAGGGGGGATGGGGAAATTATTTTAATCTAGTTACTCCTTGTATCCTGTAGTTACCATACCTGTTGGATGGGGATGTAAAACTGACTCAGAGTAACACAATACTTCGTTACATTGCACGCAAGCACGGATTGTGTAAGAACCTGCCTTTTAGTTTAGCAATTCACTATTAAACCTTGAATTCTCCTGTCCTGTCTTATAATATACGTTATTCCCATGACTCATTGTGACCTCTTTCTGTGAGTTCTTCCTTCAAAGTAAGCTTTTCTTGAAAGAACATAACTTTCACTGTTTAAGTCCATTTTTTTTCTTTCTCTCTGCAGGTGGTAAGTTAGTAGAATGTCTGTCTGTATCAAACAGGGTACTCTCCAGCCTCCTTCACTGTTGATCGGAACATCTGGTTGGGTCCCAGTTGGCTTGTTGGAAAGCCCATCTCCTACAACAATCGCTTTATTTTATTCCTACATGCTGTATTTGGCCTTCTATGATATTGTAGTCCCTATTATGCTTTAAATGTACTGTGGCTCACCATCTCTTCTCTTCTACTGGTTCTAGTGAATCTTTAGCTATTTCACCCCTGTTGTATTTTGGCATCTTTATGTGGTTTACAATTTATTCTCCCCCCACCTGCCTTTGGGCCAAAATTATCGCCTTGGGCCTACAGGACATTTTTTTTGATTCTCGTCATCATTTTTTTTTTTTTTTTTTTTTTTTTTTTTCTCCCTATGGTGTACACCCACTTTTTGTGATCTTATGCCCTCCCATTTTAATCAACTCAAAAATCCTTTATAAACTATTTGGGAAATCCTAGCCTTTTTGTTTATGGTTCTCTATTGTAAAATAACCTTTTAATTTTTTTTTTTTTGTCTACACCAGGAGAGGAGTCTGAAACAACAAAGAACAATGTTTCACTCTTAGAAAACCAAGCTATGGATTTTCGATTCGGTCTTGTCATGATTGCCTACAACCCCAAATTTGTGAGTAAAGCACAGGAGAGCATTTGTGAAATACGTGTCAGACTATTTACCTGCTAATTTTATACCTTCCAGGAAGAATTGAAAGGACCATACCTGGAAAAGTTACCTGCGGCTTTGGCAAGATTTTCTAACTTTCTGGGGGACAGATCTTGGTTTGCAGGGGAGAAGGTACAAAAAAAAAACCACAACTGTATTCTAGTAGTAATGTGTACTTTTACGGATTTATCTTCTTGATCCTTTGCAGATCACATATGTGGATTTTGTGATGTATGATGTTCTGGATCAGCACAAAATGCTGGAACCGTCCTGTCTGCAAACATTCCAGAATCTACAGGATTTCCTTGCACGGTTTGAGGTGATAGGAAGTGGTTGGGTGTTTGTTTTGTTTTGGGTTTTTTTTCGCCTGACCCATCAAGGATTATGTAATATTACATAAGCAGTAAAATATTCTTATATAATTATTACCTGTAAACAGAGATGTAAGCTAATTTTAAGACCTGAGCATTGTCCAGTAGTCATTCTGGCTGATTCTGTACTATAAAACACTAGCTTTGCCCACTACTTGTTGGCTCAATCATTTCTGTACCTTCCATTTTTGTTTAAAGTTTATGATTGTGCATATGGATCCTTCGTTAGGATCTGAATGGCGGGAAATTATATTTGGCAAATTTCAGAGCCGGATTGATTCTGGTGCAAAATCAACACGTTAAGATCTGTGCAGATCTAATCTGGTGATCTTGTACCAGAATCAATCAGGCTCCAAAAATAGCTCACTTTCTCATTTGGATATGCACAAGACTAAATTTAATAAAAAAAAAAAAAAAAAAAAAGTAAGCATGCTATTGCAGTTATGCCCAGCAGATTTTTATTTGTTTCTTCCTGTGTGAGCAGGGCTATTAAACATCATTTTAACCCATTACTGGCTACACCTCTTTATGCTGGGTGCTGCCATCTTGGAGCTTACGTATTGATGCAGAAGCAGTGCCCATTCACAGATCTGCTTTGTATTTTTGCAGTGGTTTAGTTTTCTCTTATGTGGGCTTTGCATCTAAAAACGGCAAACATGTAGTTTATCTGCTCTATTTGTGTTAATCTGAAGCACAGGCAACTACTGTAAAAAAGCTGACATCACTGATCTTACTGTTAAACACTTGTTACAGGGCACAATAATTGTGTTTTCTAAGATAGCAGCACCCAGTGTAAAAACGCACCTGTAAATACACACTCCCCCCCCCCCCCCTTCTCTCTCCATTCAAACTTGTGCTGCAGGGTGTTGTACAATTTAATAGCTTCATATGTATTTTAATAAAACAGAAGGGTGTGTTTACCATTTACATAACGTCTAGTCCCTTACATAATCTTCTCTTCTGTTCCACAGGCTTTGCCTCCTATTGCTGCATATATTGCATCTCCTCGGTTTATGAAGACCCCCATTAACAACCGCATGGCAGCATGGGCCAATCATAAATAGGTTGACCTTTACAGAAAAAAGCACCTAATGTCCAAGAATTTAACTCTTTGTACTCTGTTTCATTCCCTACTCATCAACCCACATAACATCCTGCTTAATAAATGACGTTATACTGATTTAAATAAACTACTTGTCCAGTTGTCTTTCTCTGGAAGTGGTGGGGAAATAACAGGGAATTGATGACTTTGAATGTTGATATTACAAATGGTTTTAGTATTTTTTTATTTATTTGGTTACTAGTATAGGAAATAACCTACCTCATACTATATCTCAGTGGAAAGAAGTGAATACAGTGCCTTTTACTGGGACTTGTTGGTAATGGCAAAAAATATTTTATATTCTCTCTGTTCTTACAGATGATCATGTGTTGTGAAACAAAGCAATGTAAAACAGCGCCAAACCTTAATCTTTTTTCTAAAGTATGAATAGGGGATGCCACCCCCTTAATGATATCAAAGAACAAAGTAGTCAAGACTCGGCATATGTCTAAAAGGACCTTTTTATTTATCCAAAGTGGTCTTAAACAATGTTTCATGCCACTACTTGGCCCTTAGTCATGTCTCTATGTAATATGTCTGGCTTGTAGTACACTTAAGTGACAGTCTAGTCAACTACTGCTAATTTTATTGATAAATATTGTAAAAAGCAGTCATGCTCAGGAATATATTGGGGGAAAATGTCTGGCCATTTAAGAAAACCTTTTCAGCCTAATGACTGGTTTTAAAACCTGTCCTTGTGCCTCCCTAACAGGCCAGATTTTGAGGATATCTGAACTGGAGCACAGGTGAAATAATCAGCTGATTATTTTACCTACTCATCCAAGGTAATCCTGAAAACCTGGCCTGTTGGAGGCATGAGGACAGGCTTAAAAACCAGTGGCCTAACAACACAGAATATAAAAAATATGACCCTTCACTATGAGTAATTTAATCTATTAGTTGAAATAAGACTGTATATTAAAGTTTTTACATAAACAGCATTTACCAGTCATTTTTTTTTTAAATTAACACTTTGGCCTTTATTGGGTATAATCTTAGATTTCTGTGTTTAATGAACCTTATTCACAAAAGGTGAAAGGAAATTGCATATGTTGGTGAACAGAATAGCTGGAAAGGTCTCTCTCACTGGAGATAAAAGTTTAGATACAGGGGTTTAAGATCTTAAATGATTTCTACTGGTAGCTCAGGTATTCAAAGCTTATATTGTATCAGCAAGTAAAGAGACTTCTGCTTCTCTTCAGGAGTCAATTGCCTCTTGGTCTGCAATATAAATGTTACAGTACAGTCACTGTAGCATGAAATCAAAGGATAGGATTGCTGACTAAGTTACATTCATCCAGACAACGGTGATCTCCTTATGTATAAACTATTACAAGTTTGTTCAAATTCAGTCCATGAGAAAAACAAACATGGGAGTAATTTTCTTGCTTGAGCACAGCTGAGCTGAGGTGATCAGCTTTAGGAAGTGCAGGGACCAGTATGGGCCTGGAGCATGCTAAGGGTTAAGGCTGAAGGAATGTGAGATAGGAGAAGAGGATGTGCATAGTGGGGCAATAAAATTGCAGCACTAGGGGATGTGTCCCCTCCTTACCTTATAAGCTGGACACCAGGCATTGCTGCTTCCTCTCTCTTCATCTGGATCCAGAGGCTGAGAAGTTTGAAGTTTGGAAAAGGCTGAGAAGTTTTTCTGCAGGATGCAGCGGCCCAGGTGAGCAGTTCTTCCACCAAATCGGTACCAGGACAAAGGGAAGGAAGCCAATCCTAGGAAGACATCAAAACAGATAAGTTTGCATGATAAGGAGCTGATAAATAGGGATCACATTTCAGATTCACAAATGTTACTAGCCTCTGACCCAATACAGCCTCAGGGCCCCCAATTAGCTTCACCCATACAGGCCTATGAATCAATTGGTGGGGTAGTGAGGGAAGTATCCCAGCCTTTAGTGAATAGTGGTCAAGTAGCTTCATTATTTGCAGCAATCCCCCCTGCTGCTGCAGTCGCTGTTTCTAAATTTCTGGCCTCCATTGCAACTGCAATGGCTGCCTCAGCACCCAGGCTGGAATCCATAGGAAGCGCAGATGACCCTCATGGTAGGTCCCCCACCCCCTGCTTCAAGTCTTGCCCTTGCCCCTCAGCCCTTCCTCCATACAGCAGGCTGCTCCTTTACAACCCACCCCAGTCCTGGCCACTATGGCTTCGGCATTGCCTTTCCAGGGCACAGGCCCTTACCTCGGAGGCCCTCGCTGCCCTCCGTTAAGCCCTGCACACATCCAGCTCCAAGGGGAGCGCACTTACCCTCCGGAACCCACTGTACCCTCAACGCGCCTTTCACAAACCGGATGGCCCATCCTTCCGGTTCAGGAGCCATCCGTGGTTAATAGGGCCCCCATTCAGGCCTTGTGGCCTACTTCCGGTTTACCGGATGCCCGCGTGACGTCACCGGAAGTTGTCACTTCGGGGGCCTACTTCCGGTTCACACAGCAGCGGGCGGCGGCAGGAACAGACGGTCCCTCAGGAGCTCCGAGAAGGTGAGCACCAAGAGGTGACCTTGGGTGGGGGGAGCCAGAGTAGGGACAGCAGGGAGCGTCTTAGCAGCAGTAACAATCGCGCATTGCAGCAGGCACCGGGGTCACATCCGGGGGTTAATCCAAACACGGAAATGAATGAAGGGGTTAATGCGGTCCGTAGGCAAACACACAGCAGGTTGCCAGGTGTTACCATGCCCTTAAAGCCTCAAAGGCAGAGGGCACGCAAGAAATTGAAAGCTAAGTGCGACACAAAAGAGGAACACACTTATTAAGGGACGACAGTCCAAAAAATCACTACAGTTTATTAGTGGCAATTTGCCCAGGCATATTCCATCTCATAACAGGATGGATTCACACATATATGTGGTGAATGAAGAATGTATTGTTGGTAATAGTGCTGATCCCCCTGCAGCACCCCCCAATCCAATGTCACATGTGTTGAATGTTCCCCCTCCCATTGATCAGATAGCCTGCACTAGTGTGAATGAAAGGGCGATTGAACAGGGAGCCTGCACCAGTGTGAATGAGGGTGTTTTGAATGGCCATGCACTTGGGCCTACCACAGCCCACTCTGAAGTGAATGCGTCTGCCGAAGGGTTACATTGTTCCCCAGCTGTAGGATTCCTGTGCAGGGGAGGGATTGCAAGGGAAAGGGCGGCCAGGTTAGTTGAGGACAGGGAGACGGGAGGCCAGGTTAATCATAACCTGTATTCCCTGCATGACCCTTTCCGCTCTCTTGTTTCTAACCCTGACTCCGCCAACCTCAATGTACAAAGTACTCGCCAGTTGTTAAATCTTTTGCAGGGAGTCTTAGGATCAGCTGAAGCAGCAGCAACATCGGCTTCTGCGGTACCCCAGATGAATTGTGTGGACATGAACACCTTCCAGAACTCGGGCAGTGCCAACCACGGCCACAACTTCGGCGGCACAGGAACCTGCAGCAGATCCGGGTTGGCCCAGGCAAGAGCACAGGTCGGCGGAGCACGGTGAGTTCACTTCATTTACACATGACCGCCATGACTCTTCTGACTACTCTCATACAGACACTGATTCAGATAGTGACACATCTTTAGGGCTTCAGAGTAAGGGTCAACAGAGGATGTTCAGGATGATTAAGAAAATCCTAAAGGGCGATAAGTCAGGGGCTGGAAAACAAACCAGTGTAGCGCCAGCGCAGCCCCTTCAAAGGGAAATATGCCCCTCTTTAACTCATAATTTAATACACACACATGCTGCCACATCAGAGAGAAGGGCGGCAGTATATGGTGACTCTCACCCATCAAAAATGTATTCCCTACACGGACATTTACGACCAAAGGTCATAAAACGGATTCAACAAGGTAAATATGTTAACATATTTGACTTGTCCGTAGACGCTTATAGGCAAAGGGAAAGAAGTTCGGACGGGACAGGGCCGAAAAGATTCAAGTGCCCTGACACGTTCGATGAGTGGCTTTTATGTTTTAGGGTCTTCTCGTCATGTTATTTAGAGAAATACCCCTCACAAAGCTTAGCCTGCAGGTTCTGCACAGGCACACATCCAGGATGTGACTGCCCCAAAAGTAAGGAAAACCCCACAGGCAGAAGAACTCATGCAGCAAACCCTATGCCAAAAAGCGGAGTCTCCGGTGAAGGCTCACAAGCTTGAGCCATGGTTGCGGGCATACCCAGATCAGGAGGCTGCAAGGTTACTATGGGAGGGGTTTAGCAAGGGGTTTATTATCCCAACACACGCACAAATCAAGAGTTCACGGGTACACAGGAACCTGATTTCTGCTTATCAACACCCACAGGCAGTCATAGGCAAAATTAACAAGGAATTGTCTCTTGGACGGATGGTAGGCCCCTTTTCCGACCCACCACTCAAAAACCTAGTACTATCCCCACTGGGGGTAGTGCCCAAAAAAGAGGAAGGCAAGTTTCGCCTCATTCAGCACCTTTCTCACCCTAAGGGTAGCTCATTTAATGATGCCATAGACCCTCAACTCACGTCAGTGCGATATCAGTCCTTTGATAGTGCATTAGACGTAGTGAGACGGGCGGAAAGAGGGGCTTTATCGGGGAAACTTGACATATAATCTTATGGGTTGTAAGTTCCAGGGCATGTATTATGTAGATCTCTGCCTGCCTATGGGTTACGCGCTTTCTTGCGCGCTATTCAAAACTTTCAGTACTTTCCTTCATTGGGTAGTGGCCCGCAGCACTGGCAGTGACTCCTTGGCCCATTATCTGGATGACTTCCTCCTAGTTGGTAGGCACAACACAGATGAATGTCGGGCTTTAATGAGCAAGACGCGGAGACTTATGGCTCAATTTGGCGTCCCCCTAGCAGAGGACAAAACTAAAGGCCCAACCACTGGTTTAACGTTCCTGGGAATAGAGATAGACACCAGAGAAATGCTTTGTAGGCTTCCAGCTGAGAAAGTGCACGCTATACTGGAATCAGTTCGAGCGGCTACTTCAGCACGGGTAATTACCCAAAATCAATTACAATCCCTCTTAGGACTTCTTAACTTTGCATGCAGGGTCATACCTATGGGGCGGTCTTTAATTGCAGATTGGACACCAGAGAAATGCTTTGTAGGCTTCCAGCTGAGAAAGTGCACGCTATACTGGAATCAGTTCGAGCGGCTACTTCAGCACGGGTAATTACCCTAAATCAATTACAATCCCTCTTAGGACTTCTTAACTTTGCATGGAGGGTCATACCTATGGGGCGGGTCTTTAATTGCAGATTGGAAAACGAGCTTAGCGGAAAACGTAAGCCCAAGGACAAAATTCCCATGAATAAAGATATGGTAGCTGACCTATTGGTATGGGAGTCCTTTCTTCAACAGTTCAATGGGGTGCGGTTGTGGCGCACTGGTCCAATATCGAGTCAGCTTCTGCACTTATTCACAGATGCAGCAGGGGCGCATGGCTATGGGGCATATTTTCGGGGTCAGTGGGCGGCGGGTCAGTGGCCCACTCAATGGGCGACTTTGGGCCTGACCCGCAATCTTACTCTCCTCTAGCTATTTCCCATAGTCCTATCGGTAGAACTATGGGGAAAACATTTTGCTAACCAAATAGTGGTGTTCTGGACAGATAATATCAGTGTAGTGTATGCCATCAACAACCTGTCTGCTAAGTCAGCCACGGTGGTGACCTTACTACGGCACCTAGTATTGCGATGCCTAGAGCTCAATATTCAGTTTCAAGCTCGACACGTGGCAGGGGTTAACAACGTAGTGGCAGATGCTTTGTCTAGATTTGAGTGGGAGACTTTTAGACGTTTAGTTCCAAACGCAGCCTTAGTAGGTTTAAAATGTCCTGATTTCCTTTGGCAGCTTATAGGTCCTGGATAGCCGTATTGCCCCTAGTGCGGGCCTCCTTAGCCACGTCCACTTGGTATTCATATGTCAGACTCTGGGACGAATGGGATCAATTTTGCAGCTCAAAGGGCGTAGACACTACTGAGGGATCGCAGGCAATATTATGTGAATGGCTGGTGAGTTTGCATGCCACTGGCACGAGGAAGGGTGCCATTCAATCAAGCCTTGCAGCTCTATCTTTTTTCTACTGTTCATTGGCCTTACCAAACCCAACCAATTCCTTTTTTGTCCGACAAGCGGTAAAGGGTTGGGGTAGATCTCAGCCCACAAACAAAGATGCAAGAGAGCCCATTACAAGGGACCGCCTTGAGCGGCTGGTCTCTAATTTGGAAGGCATCTGCCACTCTCCATTTGAAGTATTATTGTTCAGCACAGCATTTACATTGGCCTTTTCAGCAGCTTTCAGGGTAAGCAAGTTGGTAGCCCCTAACAAATCTGCATTAGGCGTAGGAGTGCAATTAGACCATGTCGCGGCTTCCCCAGGCGCCATTCTTTTGTTTATTCCCCGTTCTAAAACTGACCAATCAGGGAAGGGCCAAAGGCTTACTATTAATACAGTTGCAGACAGCCCATGCTGCCCAGTGCATCTAATTAATGCTTATTTAGCGCAGCGACCACAAAGGCACGGCCAGTTTTTAATTCATGCAGACGGCAAATCCCTTTCTAGATTCCAATTCAGGCGTATCTTGAATCGCGCGGTTGCGTCGGCAGGGTTAAATGTACAAAAAATTGCACCTCACTCGTTTCGGATTGGCGCAGATACCAGTGCAGCATTAATGGGTTCTTCAAATGAGGACATCAAGCGCATGGGCCGTTGGCGCTCTAATCGCTTTAAGGATTACGTCCGGCCAATAGTGTAAAATGATGTAAAAAAAAAACAACTCCTTTTCTTGTATGCTAATTTGCTTTGTCTTCACAGCAATGTCATCGGGAGCAAAGCGAATTTGGATCGCGGGACATTCCTACGTCCACTGGGCTGCCCTACGTTGTATCTCACGCCCGGGGTGCCAGAATTTAGGTATTCCCTCATCGAAAGCATCCATCAGATGGTTGGGAAGTAGGGGCATTTGTTGGCCACAGTAACCAGAAATCATTACAGAAGCCCTGTTAAGGTGGGGGAGGCCTCATATTCTCATACTTCATCTAGGGGGAAATGACCTGGGCGCTGTCCCGGTGCTACACCTAATGAAGGCTATGCAGGCAGACATTAGTTGGATCAAAACACATATACCCCGGATCACCTTGGGTTGGTCCAACATTATACCCCGCCGGCAGTGGCGACACATGGCTGCTCACGTGGGCAGCTTATAGAGTAAGAAATAAAGTGAATTCCTCCATGGCTAGGACCGTCACAGAGTCGGGTGGTTTCGTGGTACGGCACGATTCCATCACGGCCGACAGATCAGAGTTATATAGGAGGGATCAGGTGCATTTATCAGATGTGGGTCTCAATCTCTTTATTGCAAACCTACGTAAAGCTATTGCACCCTTCCTGTAAGTCAGGTTGAGGTTGGTGGCGGCAAGGGCATCAGTAAAATGCTTCCTTGTGGCGGGAGGTCACGGCCCCGTTGAGTTGGAGAAGGTCGCTAGAGGGAGTGATGGTAAAGTTGGCGAGGGGAGGCGGTAGACCTCAAGTGCGCAGGAGGTAACCCCTCTCCCTCTCCCCACCCCATGGGGGGGGGGTGGGTCACGTGATTTCAGGAACCTCTGTTACATCTCCGGTGGGCAGAGTCACGTAAACTGTTGACCCCGTTGGGGGTAAGGGGGGGGGGCGTTGATCTCCTGTGGTACTGGGTTAGTTTGATCTCTGTTGCCGCCATCATACTCATCTGCTGGTTCATATTTAGAGAAAGTTTAAGAATTAATAAAATACATTTTGACCTGTGACGGTCAAAACATTTCCCAACAAGAAGTTGTCCGTGTCTTATTTCAGTAATTAAGCAGTGGTTGTATATATATATATATATATATATATATATATATATATATATATATAATATATAGTGTTAAGTTCCTCTTTTGCTGGAAACAGACCGGTAGGCCTTTAATCCCTTAAGGAAGTGCAGGGACCAGCATGGGCCTGGAGCGTGCTAAGGGTTAAGGCTGAAGGAATGTGAGATAGGAGAAGAGGGTGGGCATAGTGGGGCAATAAAATTGCAGCACTAGGGGATGGGTACCCTCCTCCCCTCTCCTTACCTTATAAGCTGGACACCAGGCATTGCTGCTTCCTCTCTCTTCATCTGGATCCAGAGGCTGAGAAGTTTCCCTCCCTCCCTTCCCCCTTTTTGTTTCCTTTGGCAGATGGTGGCGGAATAAACAGCAGCCAATGGCAGGGCTATGAATAATATATCTAAGCTTAGAATAAGACCATAGCGGTAAGATAGGACTCTCCTACCTCTGGCCATTGGGTTTGAGCGGCTTGGGGCAGAGGGACCTTACAACAGGTGGAGAAGTCATTTGCACCCTGGCTGCGGGAGGTCACAGCCCCGTTGACTTGGAGAAGGTCGCTAGAGGGAGTGATGGTAAAGTTGGCGAGGGGAGGCGGTAGACCTCAAGTGCGCAGGAGGTAACCCCTCTCCCTCTCCCCACCCCATGGGGGGGTGTGGGTCACGTGATCTCAGGAACCTCTCAGTTACATCTCCGGTGGGCAGAGCCACGTAAACTGTTGACCCCATTGGGGGTAAGGGGGGGCCGTTGATCTTCTGTGGTACTTGGTTAGTTTGATCTCTGTTGCCGCCATCATAGTCATCTGTTGGTTCATATTTAGAGCAAGTTTAAGAATTAATAAAATACATTTTGACCTGTGACGGTCAAAACATTTCCCAACAAGAAGTTGTCTGTGTGTTATTTCAGTAATTAAGCAGTGGTTGTATGTATGTATATGTATGTATATATATATATATATATATATATATATATATATATATATATATATATATAGTGTTAAGTTCATCTTTTGCTGGAAACAGACCGATAGGCTTTTAATCCCTTAAGTAATGTTAATTGTTCCTCAAGAAGAAAAAACTAAATTGGGATATCCAGCAGCAAAGCAGTTTTTATTATCTAGTGATTATCATAGAGTGATTTATCTGCTTTTCCATTAATGTGATGCTGACTGTGCCCTTTAACTATTCTCAATATGTAGAGACTGGTAGGGGGTGTGTGGAATGGTTATAGCTTTTGATTACCTCATTGGCTGAAAGCAAGGCATCATGTGACTGCAGGTAGCACTTGGTAACTGGTCAAAGTGTTTAAGAGGCTCTCACAAAAAGAGCTGAAGTTCATTAGACTTTTTAGAACTAGTGGGGCAAGATGATGATACTGGGATATTGGGACATCAGAGGGGTGAGACACTAATGAAAAACTATATTAAAGACAGTGGAACACTGGGTTATTTCAGAGCACATATGATAAATATATGCTTTAACTCTTTCTGCAGCTGGCACATGCAATCCGCTTGTTACTGGAATACACAGGCACCCCATATAAAGAGAAGCGTTATGTCACAGGAGAAGGTATGTGAAGTAGGGATTTCACAGTATGTGTCACTGGGAAGAGTGCCTGCTTGGTTTATAGGGGGTTAATGTTCTAATACTTCAGCTGAATTTGTAAAATGTAAAACTGTTGCAAGTTTGGAAAAACATTTTTTAAATTTTTTTTTTAATCAATCTGTTATGCAGCTTGTTGCACTAGCCTGAGCTGTGTTTGTAGGGCTGTCTGTGAAAACACTACTGTACTGCGGAGTTGTTTGCTACTTTCAATGCAGCTCATGTCTGCTAATAAGTCCAGATCACCTCTACTTTTATAGAAAAGGTTCTGGCGACATAAGAGATGCCATGGATTTGTTTTTTTTTGGAATGTATAGAAAATGTAAATTCTTAAAGGGACACTGAACCCAAATTTTTTCTTTCACGATTCAGATCGAGCATGCAATTTTAAGCTACTTTCTAATTTACTCCTATTATCAATTTTCTTTGTTCTCTTGCTATCTTTATTTAAAAAATAAGTAATCTAAGCTTTTTTGGTTCAGACCTCTGGACAGCCTTTTTTTTTATTGGTGGATGAATTTATCCACCAATCAGCAAGGAAAACCCAGGTTGTTCACCAAAAATGGGCCGGCATCTTAACTTACAATCTTGCATTTCGAATAAAGATACCAAGAGAATAAAAAAAAAAATGATAATAGGAGTAAATTAGAAAGTTGCTAAGAATTTCATGCTCTATCTGAATCACGAAAGAAAAAAAAAATGGGTTCAGTGTCCCTTTAAGTAAAACTATTAAGTGTGTGTATATGTATGTGTGTGTGTATATGTATGTGTGTGTCTATATATATCTATATCTATCTATATATATATCTATCTATCTATCTATCTATCTATCTATACACACCCATGCTATCAACTTTAGCGGGATTCCAAAATTTATATATACCAACTTTACTAAAGCTCAAAAAGATAAGACACAAACAATTTACCTGTGTGTAACTTGTGTAGGTTTAATAGTAATGTAGAAACTGTATTGTAAATGTCAGTGCCTTTTTAGTTTTGCTGCTGCAGTGCTCATTATAACAGTATTAGATATTAGATTTTGGTATATTTCATGCCACCATTTCTCCACCGCTTGCGATCAAATGGGGTGGGGGGAATAAAGAAAAATTTACAAACTTTTAGTTTCTCACTGGAATTATATGCATACTGCTTGTGCAATTATGCCACAAATGGTTGTAAAAGCTTCTTTGTGATCCCCTTTGTTCAGAAATAGCAGACATATATGGCTTTGAAATTGATTTTGAGTAATTAGAAGGCCGCTCATTGCAGTTGCGCACCACACTTCTATTCCTGGCAGTGAAGGAGTTAATTAGGTAGCTTGTAAGGTCAATTTTAGCTTTAGTGTACAGATTACCTTACCACCCCCTGATCCCTCCCAATCAGCTCTCATTCCTCCCTCACCACTGGTTACAAGGGTTGCCAGCTGTCCTTCAAAAAAATACTGGACAGCCAAACAGATAATGGGTCAAAGTGCCGTAGGGCAGAAAAAAAGGCACACATTTTTATAATATATATTTTCCAAAATCTGTCTTGAAGTTGAATTTCTTATTTTTCCCACTGGCAGGCTGCAAGTTTAGTCTCCCAGACAGCAGCTTGCTCTCTCAGCCACTGGCCCACTGATTTGCTTTGCTGACACTCAGTCTGAGTGACCAACTGTCTTCGCTCTCACTCTCAAATTTTAGCGCTGCACAGGTCTACAGATTTTATCCGTCTCTTAATCATGTAACGTGTGTGTAACTCTGATTACGCTGCACCAATCCACTGGCACTTGACCTCACTGTACTTTACCAAACACTCAGGAGGTGAAGCACGGCACACACTAACAGCAAAGCCATATAGAAATGGAAGAACTGCGCCACAAACAAAGTCTGAAGGGAAAAAGTGCTCTCTTTCAGTCTGTAGAAAACGGCACAATGGAGAGTGGGTAATGGTATCCTTGTAGTGTTGGTCGGTCAGTGCGGCAACAGGTGTGTCTACTCCACACACAGAAATGCAACAGGAATCCAAAAGTAGTGCGCTCCAACTCCCAACAAAGGACTGTCCACAACCGGGTAAAAAGAAAATATACAAACTTTATTTTTCCAAGTTAAAAAACATCAGATGTGAAGTAAAAAGGCTTACACAGGTAAGTGTAGTCTGGTCAAATGCAGACGCGTTTTGTGTGCATGCGCACTTGGTCACTGCATGTCGGTGACCAGACCCCACACATTTAAATACCCTAAATTTTAAAGGCATATACACGGTTTATAAAGTATACCTGTAAAGCATCTCATGAACAAAACTAATCTGTGCACATATTACACATTGAAATACGATGTACCCATTTCAGAATAACCATCTTTATAAATGATATATTGATAGCAATACCTTCCAATCTAATACTTATGCATACATTCGACCATATCGTATGGGGTAAATTTCAATAGCAAAAGAATTATCAGCTCTGATACATTGTAATCTACCATTGTATATTTAGAACGTCGTTTCACATCCTTTTACATATTACTATAAAAAACAATTAAATTTTTTTTTAAATATAGAAATATTTGTATATAAAAACTATTGTTCAAAAATTATTTTAGCGAAGTAAAGTACATATGATCCTAGCATGTATAGTAAATAAACCATGTTCTCTACAATCTATTATCTACCATACCTAATGTTTCATATTATTACATACTATAACTACATTTTTCCAAAGTTAGTTTTAATGAGCAGAAAAGGTCTATAGCTTTAATTATTAAATTGTAGAAAAAAATCTATATGAAAAGATCAAGATCCCTCCTCATATTAATCCCTGAGAGATTAATATAATATCCAGTCACTCCTATCTTTCATTACTTTCCTAAATTATACAAGGATCCCTTGCATCCCCCTGGTCGTCCTATCATTGCAGGGATACATACAGCAATTATGAACCAGCTACGGGCTAAGGGGTTCCTATTGGGTGCAGTGGAATATTTGCTAACACACAACTTTTTTATGTTCGGAAATGATTTCTTTCTCCAGAAGCGTGGGACAGCTATAGGGGCAAAATTTGCCCCCTCATACGCCAACCTCTTCATAGGTTGGTGGGAGCTGTTTCACGTTTTTGGAGAGAGAAATTCTTTTAGAACTGACATCAAATATTTTTACAGGTACATTGATGATTTGTTTTTAATTTGTTTGGGGATCGTGATAAAACAGATTTATTCTATAAGTACTTGAATGACAATGTGGAATTAAATTCGTAGGAGAGCATAATTCTGATTCCATAAATTTCTTGGATATCACAATTTATGTAAGCAAGGATGGACAGTAGGGTTGCCACCTTTTGCCCAGAAAATTCCTGGACACTTTTTAAGTGGGCGTGGAGAGGGTGTGGCTTGGGACGTGGCTTGGGGGCGTGGCTTCTCGCAGCCTTTAAATTCATTATGAAATAATTATATATATATATATATATATATATATATATATATATACACATATATATATATATATATATATATATATACACATATATATATATATATATATATATATACACACATATATATATATATATATATATACACACATATATATATATATATATATATACACATACATATATATATATACACATATATATATATATATACATATATATATATATACACATATATATATATATATATATATATATATACACATATATATATATATATATATATATACACATATATATATATATATATATATATATATATACACATATATATATATACACATATATATATATATATATATATATATATATATATATATACACATATATATATATATATATATATATATATATATATATATATATACATATATATATATATATATATATATATACACATATATATATATATATATATATATATATATACACATACATATATATATATATATATATATATATATATATACACATACATATATATATATATATATATATATATATATACACATACATATATATATATATATATATATATATATACACATACATATATATATATATATATATATATATATATATATATACACATACATATATATATATATATATATATATATATATATATATATATAAGAATTTCTTGTTGTGAGTGTGTGCACTCTCACCATCTGTCATCAACCGCCAGGGTGCTATAAGGTATTGCAATAGTTTCAGAAAAGTTAAGCACTCACTGGACTTCAGTCGTCTGTGTAATAAACAATTTTATTGGTGACGTTTCGGGACAAAAACAGTCCCTTCCTCTGACAAACAACAATACAAAATATCAAACTTTTAAAGGTGAATATTATATTTACACATAATTAAAAAATGACCAGCAGACACTAAACCAATCTCTGTTGTGATTCAAAACTCTCTAGATTAGAACTGGCATAAGAAAAACTGATACTGGAAGCAAAAATGTGTGGCATTGTGGAGCCCCATTTGCCCAGAATCCTCTGCTTCAGTGGCTAGTTAGATGTGGCTACTGTGGTAAAATGGTTGTAAGATTAGTTTTTACTCATTAATAATGTTTAGTTTGGTTTAGTTTTAAAATGCATATATAGCAACATTAAATATTGACTTACAAGCAATAATCCACTTCATTACACATTTTAAAGGCACAGAACAAAAAGGTAAGTATAGAAATTAGTTTGAACCCATGAAAACTATGATATTAAACTTACAAAATTATTTGGAGCCAATACTTTATAGCTTAAAGGGACAGCAATTAATTTAGTATAGGAATAAGGAAAAGGAAATAAAAGGTGCAGCGATGCAAGTTGGTACACAATATATAACAAGGCAATTGACTATCCTCATTGAAGACAGAGAAGTATAAAATCAGAGCCCCATACACGTGTTTTTGCTGCCGGTGAAGGGGGAGGAGAGTCCAACTAAACAGCGACATAGGCAGCCAAGTATTACTTACAGTTTCTCTGTGGCTGCCTGCACTGCTCTGCACTTGTTGGCTGAAGACCCACAAAGGTAAAAAATGGCCATGTTTCTGGCAGACAAAGCACTCCGCGCAGCCACTGCACCAACACACATCTGCCTGCCTCAGTCTCTCTGCCGCTCTCAGAGTCATACTCAGCCTGCAGCCGGAATCAGATGTGACTCCTCCTCCTCAACCCTCTTTCCCCCTCCCACTGTCCCCCCCACACCAAGCTATCTCCGTCTCAGGCGCAGCAGACTCACCCATTTGTAATTGTAACCCCGGGCTAAGCGCTCCTCTGGCCAGCTAATGTTTTGTAAAGTCTGCTCACTGCTGCGCCAGGGGAGCGCTAGTTCCGGGACACGGGACACAGACCAGGACAGACTGTAATGGACAGACATTGGAAACCAAACTCTATAGAAAACCCACAACAGGGAATACAATACAACAATTTGATTCATGTCACCCCAAACATGTGATAAGGGGAATTCCAAAAGGGGAATTTATAATAGCAAAAAGAAATTGTCACAGGCAGATTAAAAATTTGAGGATATTCAGAAGCGCTACTGAGCAAGGCCAAAGAAAGTGCAGATGCAATGACCAGAGATCAACTCTTAAAATACAAAAAACCCCAGAATGTCAATAAAGATCAGAAAGTAAAATTTATTACAACCTATAGTACAGAATTTAAAGCAATTTGCAATATAATCAAGGAAACTGTTCCTATCTTAAATTCAGATACAGTTACTAAACAAATAACACAAGAAGGCTTTAAATTTGTATCTAAAAATACCAAAACCCTAGCAAATTATCTCCTTCAGAATTTTCTAAAAAGGCTAGGACTACATGGCTTAAAGATAAAAAAAAAAGTTTTCTTTTAACCCCTTAAGGACAAGGCCATTTTTCAATTTCTTTCCCTTAAGGACCAGGGCTATTTTTACATTTCTGCGGTGTTTGTGTTTAGCTGTAATTTTCCTCTTACTCATTTACTTACTCATTTTTTTGTACCCACACATATTATATACCGTTTTTCTCGCCACTAAATGGACTTTCTAAAGATACCATTATTTTCAACATATCTTATAATTTACTATTAAAAATATTATAAAATATGAGGAAAAAATGGAAAAAAACACACTTTTTCTAACTTTGACCCCCAAAATCTGTTACACATCTACAACCACCAAAAAACAACCATGCTAAATAGTTTCTAAAATTTGTCCTGAGTTTAGAAATACCCAATGTTAACATGTTCTTTGCTTTATTTGCAAGTTATAGGGCAATAAATACAAGTAGCACTTTGCTATTTCAAAACCACTTTTTTTCAAAATGAGCGCTAGTTACATTGGAACCCTGATATCTGTCAGGAATACCTAAATATCCCTTGACATGTATATATATATATTTTTTAGAAGACATCCCAAAGTATTGATCTAGGCCCATTTTGGTATATTTCATGCCACCATTTCACCGCCAAATGCGACCAAATAAAAAAAAATGTTCACTTTTTCACAAATTTTTTCACAAACTTTATGTTTCTCACAGAAATTATTTACAAACAACTTGTGCAATTATGGCATAAATGGTTGTAAGTGCTTCTCTGGGATCCCCTTTGTTCAGAAATAGCAGACTTATATGGCTTTGGCGTTGCTTTTTGGTAATTAGAAGGCTGCTAAATGCCACTGCGCACCACACGTGTTTTATGCCCAGCAGTGAAGGGGTTAATTAGGGAGCATGTAGGGAGCTTGCAGGGTTAATTTTAGCTTTAGTGTAGTGTAGTAGACAACCCAAAGTATTGATCTAGGCCCATTTTGGTATATTTAATGCCACCATTTCACCGCCAAATGCGATCAAATTTAAAAAAAACGTAATTTTTTTCGCAATTTTAGGTTTCTCACTGAAATTATTTACAAACAGCTTGTGCAATTATGGCACAAATGGTTGTAAATGCTTCTCTGGTATCCCCTTTGTTCAGAAATAGCAGACATATATGGCTTTGGCAATGCTTTTTGGTAATTAGAAGGCTGCTAAATGCCGCTGCACATCACACGTGTATTATGGCTAGCAGTGAAGGGGTTAATTAGGGATCTTGTAGGGAGCTTGCAGGGTTAATTTTAGCTTTAGTGTAGAGATCAGCCTCCCACCTGACACATCAGACCCCCTGATCCCTCCCAAACAGCTCTCTTCCCTCCCCCACCCCACAATTGTCCCCGCCATCTTAAGTACTGGCAGAAAGTCTGCCGGTACTAAAATAAAAGGTATCCTTTTTTTTCTCTTTTTTTTTTTTGGAGCATATTTACATATGCTGCTGTGTAGGATCCCTCTTAGCCCCAAACCTCCCTGATCCCCCCCCAAACAGCTCTCTAACCCTCCCCCTCTACATTATTGGAAGCCATCTTGGGTACTGGCAGCTGTCTGCCAGTACCCAGTTTACAAAAAAATGTATATTTTTTTATTTTTTCCCCACTTTTTCTGTAGTGTAGCTTCCCCCCCCAGGACTAAACCCCCACCCCCTCCCAGATCACTTTGATTAACATTTATTCCCCCTCTCTCCCTCTAAATAGAAACCACACTGTTCCATAGTGTAACGGTTCCTCCCCTGTGCACGCGCGCCCCCCAGCAATCGTCCGTGCGTGCCCCCCAGCAATCCCGACCACGATCCCGCCCACCGGTAAGCCATCGATCGCCTCCCACGTCTGCTCCCACCCACCAACGATCGCGGCATTGATGTCCGGTGCAGAGAGGGCCACAGAGTGGCTCTCTCTGCATCGGATGGGGAAAAATATCGAGGCATCGAGGCATCACTACAATAACCGGAAAGCGTCTGGAAGCGATCAGGATCGCTTCCAGCCGCTTTCAACCCCAACGTCGTACAGGGTACGTCGCTGGTCTTTAAAGACCAGTTTGTGCAAGATGTACCCTGTACAACGCGTGTCGTTAAGGGGTTAATGCAGGAGGATTGCTTGTAAAACATGCAACTACATAATTGAAGGAGATGCATTTCAATCTAGCATAACAGGACATGAACATATCATCAAATACTACATTAACTGTTACACCACTCGTGATTTACCTGTTAACTTATGAATTATGTCAGATACAATATACAGGAAAAACTAAAAGAGCCATAAAAGATAGATTCCTATAACATCTTAGATCCATAGAAGATCCAGAATCAGACACTCCTGTCTCCAGGCATTTTAAAAACATGCACAATTCAGATACATCTTCATTAACTCTACAAGATGTAGACCATGTTCCCATGTGGAAGAGAGGGGGAGATAGAGAGTAAACTTAATAAAAGAGAGGTTTATTGTTTTTTTTCCTTAACCCCTTAAGGACCAGCGACGTACCCTGTATGTCGCTGGCCTTTTTTTGGGACTTGATTGTTTTATACTGTGGTCTTGCCACCAGCGTTGAGACTGCTCTATTCCACAAAGCCTTCTGGAGGGAGGGCATTAATAGCGTGTTCTTGCTAGACTTGTGCTATTATGTCCTGAAAAAACCCTTAACGACCAGTGACATACAGGGTATATTGTGGTCATTAAGGGGTTAAAAACCTCTAGTCCCTTAGGGATTAATATGAGGAGGGATCTTGATCTTTTCATATAGATTTTTTTCTACAATTTAATAATTAAAGCTATAGACCTTTTCTGTTCATTAAAACTAACTTCGGAAAAATGTAGTTATAGTATGTAATGATATGAAACATTAGGTATTGTAGATAATAGATTGTATATCACATGGTTTATTTACTATACATGCTAGGATAATATGTACTTGCTAGGAGTTTCCCTAAAATAATTTTTGTACAATAGTTTTCATATACAAATATTTCTATATTTAAATTTTTCAAAAATTTTATTTTATAGTAATATGTTAAGGATGAGAAACAATGTTCTAAATATACAATGGTAGATTACAATGTATCAGAGCTGATAATTCTTTCGCTATTGAAATTTATCCTATACGATAGTGTAATATGTGCACATATTAGTTTTGTTCATGAGATGCTTTACATGGTATACTTTATAAACATGTATATACCTTTAAAATGTATGGTATTTAAATGTGTGTGTGATCTGGTAATCCAAAACATGCAGTGACCAAGTGCGCATGCGCACGAATCGCGTCTGCGTTTGACCAGACTACACTTACCTGTGTAAGCCTTTTTACTTCACCTCTGATGTTTTTAACTTGGAAAAATAAAGTTTGTAGATTTTCTTTTTACCCGGTTGTGGACAGTCCTTTGTTGGGAGTTGGAGCGCACTACGTTTGGATTCCTAGAAATGGAAGTATTTGGAAGACTAAGTCAAGTGATCAGTGATAAAATGAAAAGCATTGAAATGTCTGATTTTCTACCACAGACATTACCAGACAGAAAACTAAAAAAACGGAATGTCCAGTCTAATACCGGACACCTGGCAACCTTACTAGTCAGTCCCATCTTAGGTACTGGCAGACAGTCTGCAATATGAAAAATTACGTTTTTTTTTCCCCCCCTCCACAGAAATACTTGACAATCTGTCAGTGATTGGCACAATGGTAGGTTGGGTGTCACACTGCCGCGCTAAAAGCTCTACCTTAGCCCCCACGTTTGATCTCACAATGTACATTTTTCATAACTGTTCAGTAATTTTACCTCTTGACTGCCAGTAATATAGAAATCAATTATTTTAACTTTTTGGCTACCAGTAACATATGTAAACAGAAGTTATTTGAACCCCTTGACTTCTCTCTGTTCTTTCTACTCCATATTTGCATTTCGGCGTATGAAGCCTTTTATATTTAGCTAATACTCAGGGGTTATAAAAAAAATAAAAAATAATGAACATTTCAGTGTCCAGTATTTTTGTGAAGATTTTACTGGACACCTGGCAACCCTACTGACAAGACAGCCAGACAGTATGAAGATTTGTCCTTTTTTTTTTTTTTTTTTGCCGCTGTGGGGGAATCCCCCTTAACCTCCAACCTCCCTGATCCCTAACCCCTCCAACTATTATCTGCCACCTTAGGTACTAGCAGCTGTTTGCCAGTACCTAAAAATCCCTTTTTATATACTATATTTTTCTCTCTGTGTGGTGGTCCCTCCACATCTTCAGTTAAGGATCCCCCCACCCCCTTTTTATGTAGCATAGGGACCTCCCCCTGTGTGTCCACACACTTCCTGGATTCCCTCCCACATCTCACGCTGGCACCAGCAGATGATCCTTACACACACAGTGACAATGTCACTGTGTAACGATCAGGCATCTGCCCTCATATTGACCATATGCCTAGACTTCAGGAACTCCAGCTCTTGGCTGTAACTTAACAGCCGAGACTGCTTGAGCTTCCTGAAGCTCCGACGTGTGTGTGTGTATATGTATATATATATATATATATATACGTTGTGCGGTCGTTAGCACCAGAGTGGGAAACTCTGCGATGGCTCAGAACTGTCGTTAGCACTCAAGGGGTTAAATAGAAGCATTTTTGCATTATACTTCCATGAACAAAAAAGCTTCTACTGAAAGTTACTGTTATCTGCAGAACTCAGCAGTGACTTGTGTGACACTAAGACTTGACAGGCACATTACACACTACTGCCAGCTCTCTGACATTGGATACTGGTAGACTGGCCTCACAGCATATGTGCGTATGCCGCTGAAAAACAGTAACACTTACTGGAGGCATTTTTGCCAATAGAAGAATATTTCAAATTAAAATGCAGCCGTGCCCTTCATTTTACCTTTCCAACCCTTTAAATATATTAAAGGGACATAAGTGAAAATTCAACTTTCATGACTTGGCTTGAATGTACAATTTGATGAGGTGGTGGACGTGGCTCCTCTCACTGAAGTGCTGAAGTAGACCCGAATGTACATAGTAACATACAATTTGTATAGGGCTCATGACGCATGCACACTTATCATACGTGGTAAATTTGATTTTTTTTTAATTTATTTTTTCTCAATGAGAATGAGTTTTGACTTACATGTCCCTTTTAAAGGCCATAACAGTGAAACATTTACACTTTGTTATGTATTGATCCTGCAAATCTTTTTAGCCCAACATGCCACAACTAGATTAAACACATAGGTAAAGTACCACCCTGGAGCTGCGGAGAATTGCTGGTCTGGAATGGATACTGCTGCTTAGCCACTAACTAAGTAGCTGCAGTAGTTGCAGCTGGGATTAACTCAAAGGTAGTCGCCTCTGAACAAGTGGTTCTCTGGGCTTCCTGAGTGATACTTATGTGTTTTACATGCAGCAACAAATGAGAGCATATAACTTACCCCCCCCATACACACACACACACTAGTATGGCCCTTTAAAATGCATAGCTTTGGAACTATAGATTTTTTTGAAGCAGAGGAAAGTAGGGGAGAGGGTTTAGCAAGGTTAGGCTGATTAGGAATGTACAGAAAATACATAAGCACAATGATCCACTGTATGATAACTGAAAAATGTAATAAAAAATCCATCTTTTATTTAGCTCCAGATTATGACAAGTCTCAGTGGCTGAAGGAGAAGGAGAAGTTGGGCTTGGACTTCCCCAATGTACGTGTGATTCTAGGGAGAATGAGCTGACACATAGTGGATTGGTATTTGATCAGTTGGGAGGGGGGTGATTAAAATAATTACATCATCCCCCCTGCATTTTTACCTTGTTGTTGTTCAAATTTAAATATACTTACTCCTTGTATCCTGTAGTTGCCATACCTGTTGGATGGGGATGTAAAACTGACTCAGAGTAACACAATACTTCGTTACATTGCACGCAAGCACGGATTGTGTAAGAACCTGCCTTTTAATTTAGCAATTCACTATTAAACCTTGAATTCTCCTGTCCTGTCTTATAATATACATGCTATTCCCATAACTTGTAACCTCTTTATGTGAGTTCTTCCTTCAAAGTAATCTTTTCTTGAGAGAACATAACTTTTACTGTTTAAGTCCATCTCTCGCTTTTTTTTCTCTCTGCAGGTGGTAAGTCAGTAGAATGTCTGTACCAAACAGGATACTCTCCAGCCTCCTTCACTGTTGATCGGAACATCTGGATGGGTCCCAGTTGGCTTGCTGGAAAGACCATCTCCTACAACAATCGCTTTATTTAATTCCTACATGCTGTATTTGGCTTCCTATGATATTGTAATCCTTTGTTATGCTTTACATGTACTGTGGCTCACCATCTCTTCTTTTCTACTGGTTCTAGTGAATCATTGGGTATTTCACCCCTGTTGTATTTTGGTATCTTTATGGTGGTTTACAAAACATCCACCCACCTTTGGGTCAAAATTATCGCCTTGGACCTACAGGACGTTTTGATTCCTCATCATTTTATTTTTCCCCCTATGTTGTACACCCACTTTTTGTGATCTTATGCCCTCCCATTTTAATACATTTTAAGAATCCTTTATAACCTATATTTGGGAAATCCTAACCTTTTGTTTATGGCTCTCTATTGTAACATAACCTTTATTTTTGTCTACACCAGGAGAGGAGTCTGAAACAACAAAGAACAATGTTTCACTCTTAGAAAACCAAGCTATGGATTTTCGATTAGATCTTTCCACGATTACCTACGACCCCAAATTTGTGAGTAAAGCACAGGAGAGCATTTGTGAAATACGTGTCAGACTATTTGCCTGCTAATTTTATACCTTCCAGGAAGAACTGAAAGGACCATACCTGGAAAAGTTACCTGTGGCTTTGGCAAGATTTTCTAACTTTCTGGGGGACAGATCTTGGTTTGCAGGGGAGAAGGTACAAAAAACCCCCCAAAAGACTGTATTCTAGTAGTAATGTGTACATATCACTTTTACGGATTTATCTTCTTGATCCTCTGCAGATCACATATGTGGATTTTGTGATGTATGATGTTCTGGATCAGCACAACATGCTGGAACCCTCCTGTCTGAAAGCATTCCGGAATCTACAGGATTTCCTAGCACGGTTTGAGGTGATAGGAAGTGGTTGGGTGTTTTTTCTATTATTATTTTTTTAATGCAGAATTCAACAGAACTAGTGATCTTCATAAACCATCTTTAGTAGCTATGTACATGGATTACTTGTAGGCAGTGCTCACAAGTATCGGTTTATAGCAATGCTTGATTGGATCACTACAGGTAGCAGCTCACAGCGATCTAAATCTGAACATAAAATTCATTTTTTTTTTTTCACGTGACCCATCAAGGATTATAAAAATATTACATAAGCAGTAAAATATTATTACATACCTTTCACCTGTAAACTGAGACGTAAGTAATTTCAGCTAATTTTAAGGCCTGAGCATTGTCCAGTAGAGTCATTTTGGCTGATTCTGTACTATAAAACACTAGCTTTGTCCAAGTCTGCCCACTACTTGTTAGCTCAATCATTTCTGTACCTTCCATTTTTGTTTAAAGTTTATGATTGTGCATATGGATCCTTCGTTAGGATCTGAATGGCGGGAAGTGATATTTGGCAAATTTCAGAGCCGGATTGATTCTGGTGCAAAATCAACACGTTAAGATCTGTGCAGATCCAGATCTAATCTGGTGATCTTGTACCAGAATCAATCAGGCTCCAAAAATAGCTTACTTTCTCATTTGGATCCACACAAAGGATCAGAATGCACAAGCCTAAATTAAAAAAAAAAAAAAAAAAAGTAAGCATGCTATTGCAGTTATGCCCAGCAGATTTTTTTTTTTCTTCCTGTGTGAGCAGGTTAAAGCTACACCTCTTTATGCTTGGAGCTTGCATATTGATGCAGATCAGTGGTTTAATTTTGTCTTATGTGGGCTTTGCATATAAAAACAGCAAACATGTAGTTTATCTGCTCTATTTGTGCCAATCTGAAGCACAGGAAACTGCTGTAAAAAAAACGACAACATCACTGATCTTACTGTTAAACACTTATTACAGGGCACAATAATTGTGTTTTCTAAGATAGCAGCACCCAGTGTAAAAACGCACCTGTAAATGGTGTATTGCACACCCCCCCCCCCATTCTCTCTATTCAAACTTGTGCTGCAGGGTGTTGTACAATGGTATAGCTTTATATGTATTCCAATAAAAGGATGTCTTTACCAGTTACAGAATTATGTGCTTTTGCTAATCTTCTCTTCTGTTCCACAGGCTTTGCCTCCTATTGCTGCATATATGGCATCTCCTCGGTTTATGAAGACCCCCATTACCGACCGCATGGCATCATGGGCCAATCATAAATAGGTTGACTGTTACAGCAAAAAACACCTAATGTCCTAGAATTTAATTCTGTGTGCTCCGATGTTTCATTCCCTACTCATCAACCCACATAACATCCTGTTAATAAATGACGTTATACTGATTTAAATAAACTACTTGTCCAGTTGTCTTTCTCTGGAAGTAGTGGGGGAAATAACAAGGAATTGATGACTTTGAATGTTGATATTACATATAGTTTAGGAAAAATAATTTTTTATTGTGTAAATTTATTTGTCTACTAATAGAGGAAATAAACTACCTCATACCATGGCCTATATTTATCAAAGTCTGGCGGACCTGATCCGACAGTGCGGATCAGGTCCGCCAGACCTCGCTGAATACGGAGAGCAATACGCTCTCCGTATTCAGCATTGCACCAGCAGCTCACAAGAGCTGCTGGTGCAACGCCGCCCCCTGCAGGTTAGGTTTTATTTTACATGTACTTTTACAGGTGCTTTTGTAATTATTTTAGCTCGGTAATTATTAAATAGTTAATAACTATTTAGAAACTATTGTACCTAGATAAAATAAATACAAACTTGCCTGTAAAATAAAAATAAACCCTAAGATAGCTACAATGTAACTATTAGTTATATTGTAGCTATCTTAGGGTTTATTTTATAGGTAAGTGTTTAGTTTTAAATAGGAATAATTCAGGTAATGATAGGAATTTTATTTAGATTTATTTAAATTAGATTTAAGTTAGGGGTGTTAGGGTTAGACTTAGGTTTAGCGGTTAATACATTTTAATATAGTGGCGGCGATGTTGGGGACGGCAGATTAGGGGTTAATAAGTATAATGTAGGTGGCGACGGTGTCGGGGGCGGATTAGGGGTTAATAACATAATGTAGGGGGGGTCAGATTAGGGGTTAATAACATAATGTAGGTGGTGGCGGTGTAGGGGGGGGCAGATTAGGGGTTAATAACATAATGTAGGTGGCGGTGGGCTCCGGGAGTAGCAGGATAGGGGTTAATAAGTTTATTAGAGTGGCGGTGGGCTCGGGAACGGCAGGATAGGGGTTAATACGTTTATTAGAGTGGCTGTGGGCTCCAGGAGCGGCGGTTTAAGGGTTAATAACTTTATTTAGATGCGGCGGGGTCGGGGAGCGGTGGGATAGGGGTTAATCAGTTTAGTATAGTGTGGGTGTTTAGTGACAGTATACCAATAAAGCTGGGAAAAAGCCGAAGAGCAGTAAGATTGATGACTGTTAGTTAACAACAGTCCGCTGCTCATCGCCCCGTACTTGGTGTGCGGCTTTTTAACAGCTTTTTTGGTAACTTTGGAGAGTGTATTCAGGTCCGCGGCAGCGAAGTTAGGCGATCTTAGGCAAGCATATTGGTGCCGTCGAATGCAAGTAAGTTGACGGCTTGATAAATAGGCCCCACTGGCTCAAAAAAAATATTTAACATACTAGGAACTGCTTTATCTGATTATAGTTTCCTTATCAGCAATTTTTAATTAGAGGACAATGTCAGTCTATTGCCTCTATAAAACCATTCAAAAGGGATTTCATGGCTGTTGGTTTCATCATCGACTGAACATTTTAGACAAGCAGAGCCAGAGACAATCCCAAGAAAAATAAGATTAGGCTGTATATGTGTGTATGTATAGATATATATACAGTTTTTCTTTATCATCCCTTTAATTCCTTTTCTGGGGGAGCCAACCTGGATGTGCTACTGGAGTAGTTAGGGTGCCACTGTCATTTTGTTAACAAAATCTCAATAGTTTCCTTTCTCAGCTGAAGCCCTTTTTAAGGACAAATATGTTTTCAGGGTTAAGCTTTTAAAGCATGCCTCCAACATTTGAGTTGCTATTTTGTGGGTGGTGTCACCTCAGGAGGTGACTGTCACAAGCTAATAATGAGGTGGGATTGTGTGTGTGTTTGGGAGGTTGATGAGTAGTTTGTGAGAGTGTCTGGGTATTCCAGGGGTGAGGAAAAGGAAAATATTTCCAATCAAGAGGTATGGCTGTCTCTGAAGGACAGCGCTCTGAATTAGCTACAGTTGGGAGGTCAGTTTCCAGTCATTTTTTTTTTAAGATTAAAGTTACAGAAAGATCTTTTACAATCTGATTACTGTCCCTTTAATGGAACTGGGAGGTGAAGTTTACACTAATGTGTCCCTTCTAATTCCTTACTGTATTCAAAGAAGTAATTTTAAAGGGACAGCATAGACAAAACTAAGCGTCATTCAAATATAGAGCACTGGTTTTCAAACCTGTTCTCAGGCCTCCCCAATAGGTCACATTTTGAGGATATCTGAACTAGAGCACAGGTGAAACAATCAGCTGATTAGTAAACATGATTTTACCTGCTCTCATCCAAGGTAATCCAGAAAACCTGGACTGTTGGGGAGGTCTGAGGACAGGGTTGAAAACCAGTGAAATAGAGCATACAATTTCAACAACATTCCAACTTTTGCTATATTTTCTTTGTTCTCTTGATATCCTATGTGTAAGGGTATACATGATTTGGCTAAGAAACAGCAATGTACTGCTGGGAGCAAGCTGGTGATTGGTGGATACACATATATGCCTCTTGTCATTGGCTAATCAGATGTGTTCAGCTTATTCTCAGTAGTGCATTGATGCTCCTGAGCCTAATCTTCAACAAGGAATACTAAGAGAAGGAAGAGTATTTATAGAAGTTAATTAGCAAATTGTTTACAATTATGCTCTACCTGAATCATGAAAGCTTTTTAATTTACTGGTCCTTTTAATATATAAAAACTGCAATTTCCCCCGAATCCCTGCATATACTGTTATGCCCTTTAGACTGGTAAATAAAGCCAATCCAATTCTGTACCATGCGATTTTATTTTTAAACACTTTGCTTGTCACCTTTGAGATGAGCATAGTATAACACAAAGGAACAGTATTATGTCATGTTTAATTCCAGAAAACAATTCCGACCTAGTAAATGATTTACTATTTTATTGAATAAAGCTTTGCTTGCACATTAAGATCAGAAATAAATTACTTTGAAGTTTTGCCATTTCTAATATTTGGCGTCTCCTCCTCCAGCCATAGCTCACTGCAGGGGGTGTCTTCTAGCTGTTACGGCTGCAAAAAACAAACAAAAAAAAACCACACAATTAAAACAAGCAAAGATAAACTGGTTGCTCTGTGGGAGAGAGTAGCTAATAGGTGTGTTTAAATTTACTTGTTGAAATAAAATAGTATATAATTTATTAAGCGTATAAGCAAAATTTGTAACCTGCAAATTAAATAGCTGGTTTGGGCATCATTTTGAAATCCTAGGTTACAGGTCTTGTTTTTTGGCCTCTAGAGAGAGGGGGACAACACATTTAACACAAAAAAGCAAAAAGTGTTTGGTACTTTTAAAGGGACACTCAAGTCAAAATTAAACTATCATGAGTCAGTTAGAATATGCAGTTCTAAGAGACTTTTTAATGTAGTTTCATTAACAAACTGTGCACAGTCTTTTTTATATGAGCAGCTAGCTCCAACTGCGTGGCCGGACTGTGTTATCCAATGGACATTTATCCGACGGATAATATTCCGACAGACAAGTGGCCGTCTGATAACAGTCCGGCCACAAGATAGATAGATTCGATAGTATGGAAGAGATGTATAGTTTAATGTATCCATTCCAGTCTGCTTACTAGGGTGAAATGTTGTTAGTAAAATATACATGTTCTGGTTTTGTTTTGTTTTTCTTCAAATTAAAGGGACATAACGAAATGTTATTGTTAGTTGGATCTAAAAAGAAGGCATTAAACAATTTATTAGCTTTATTTAAAGCTGATTTGCTGTATTGAAAAAATGAAGGTCCATTTTTGTTAGTTTTATTTTATTTTATTTTGCTTTATCAACCAATAAGCTTCCACGGCCCAGTACTGCACAAAAAGCTTTCTAACGGATACGAACCCCCAAATTTTTCTTTCATGATTCAGCTAGAACATGTAATTTTAAACAACTTTATAATTTACTTCTATTATCAATTGTTTTGTTCTCTTGGTATCTTTTGTTGAAAAGCAAAGACTTATGCTTAGGAGAAGGCCCATTTTCTATATGACAGCAGTTGTGCAAAAATGATATCCATATGCAAGAGCACTAGATGACAGCACTATTTCCTGCCGTGTAGTGCTACAGATGCCTACCTAGGTATCTCTTCAAAACAGATTATCAAAGTAACAAAGCAAATGTAATAATAGTACATTGGAAACTTTTTTTAAAAAAATTGTAATCTCTGTCTGAATCACAAAAGAACATTTTTGGGTTTCATATCCTTTTAACTTTTTTTTCATAGAAAAAATATTTTACCATTTTAACAAGGTGCTTTCATATGGAACTTCTTTTAGAAACGCGCTAGAGCGGAAAGAGGCAACACAAAGCAGTAATGAGCATGTGACAACTGCTGCATTCTCTACTTAGAATTAATTGGAACAAACTCCTGGATATTTGTTGCTTCAAACAGTGGGGCATTATTTCTTGTGTGTGTGTCAGATAATGCACCACTTCGCCCAGAAAATTATTGCAATTATTACAAATGGTTAGGCATTCTCATGTTTATTTATTTTGTTTTTATTGGTATGACTCAAAAAAGTGGAGGAAAAAAAAGCCAAATCTGACACATTCCATGGAAAACTCCAAAAATGGACTGGACAAAATTATTGGCACCCTCAATTTAATATTTGGTAGCAGATCCCTTGGAAAAAATAACTAAAATAAATTGCTTCCTGTAACCATCAATGAATTTCTTACACCTCTCTACTGGAGACTTACCTCCTTCCCTGGCACTGAAGTTGCGATGCCGATGCCTATGGAAGTGCGCTCTTGTGAGTGCAATGTTTCCCAGCTATGTGAATGCGAGGTAGTGTTTGCATTGCTGTGAACTTGTAATACCAATGCACATTAGCATGCACTGGTATTACACAGTGGAGCGCAAAAATCCCTTTTATTAAAGCGATATTTAGTGCTCCATTTATAGTCTGGCCCTAAGTAATGCACTATGGATAGAGAGATGTCTATAGAGATAAATCCTGCATACAAAATCTAGGCATGCCCTGTTTAAAGTAACTGTGCATTAACCTACATTATTGTGTTCTAAAAGCAATTCACTAACCAATTACTTGTATATCCTTTTAATGTTCTAAATAATTGTTTGCTAAACAGTTAACCTACGTGGCACAGTATAGCAATTTCTCTAATGTATTAATATTGTCCATTTGCTGTCTTACATTCATCCAACCAAATGTCCTTAGCCCATGGTAGTCTTGGATTTTGAACCAAGCTTTTGGCATGATTTTTTTTAAAAATCCCAAGATTTCAGATTTTCTCTAATTTCTAGAGTACCAATTGTTAGTTTATTTAATTAATCTCCAGCTTTACAGTCATGGCCAAAAATATTGGCACCCCTGCATTTTCGCCCACAAAAATCGTTGCAATTACAAATGTTTATGCATTCTCATGTTTATTTTGTTTGTATTGGTATAACCCAAAAAGTGGAGAAAAAAAGCCAAATCTGACACATTCCACGCAAAACCCTAAAAAACATAAATTATGCTTACTACATAATTTAATTTCTGTCTGTATAAAGGAGAGTCCACGGCTTCATTCCTTACTGTTGGGAAATACTGAACCTGGCCACCAGGAGGAGGCAAAGGCACCCCAGCTAAAGGCTTAAAGGGACACTGTACCCAAAAATTTTCTTTTGTGATTCAGATTGAGCATGAAATTTTAAGCAACTTTCTAATTTACTCCTATTATCAAATTCTCTTCATTCTCTTGGTATCTTTATTTGAAATGCAAGAATGTAAGATTAGATGCCAGCCCATTTTTGGTGAACAACCTGGGTTGTCCTTGCTGATTGGTGGATAAATTCATCCACCAATAAAAAAGTGCTGTCCAGAGTACTGAAACCAAAAAAAAGCTTAGATGCCTTCTTTTTCAAATAATGATAGCAAGAGAACGAAGAAAAATTGATAATAGGAGTAAATTAGAAAGTTGCTTAAAATTGCATGCTCTTTCTGAATTACAAAAGAAAAAATTTGGGTTCAGTGTCCCTTTAAGTAACTCTCCCACTATCATTCTGCAGAGGGAACAAGGAACAATAGGACAAATATCAGGGTATAAAAGGTCCCAGAAGAAAACACATAATTTAGAGGGCCGCCCATCGGAGAAACACGGGCGGGAGCCGTGGACTCTCCTTATGCAGAAGGAAATTAAATTATCTGGTATGCATAATTTTAGTTTTACTTTTTAATATAAGGAGAGTCCACGGCTTCATTCCTTACTGTTGGGAAACTTATACCCAAGCTCCAGAGGACACTGAATAAAAACGGGAGGGACAAAAATAGAGGCGGACCCTTATCTGAGGGCAACACAGCCTACAAAACTTTCTCCAGAAGGCTGCTTTAGCTGAAGCATAAACATCAAACTTGTAAAAATTAGAAAAAGTGTGTAAGGAGGACCAGGTAGCTGCCTTACAAATCTGATCCATAGAGACCTCGTTCTTAAAGGCACAAGAGGAAGTCACTGCTCTAGTAGAATGAGCTGTAATTCTCTGAGGAGGTCTATGTCCCGCTGTTTTATAAGCTAAGCGGATAAGACTCTTCAAGAAAGTCGAAGAGACCTTCTGACCCTTACGCTTCCCAGAATATGCCACAAACAAGGAAGAAGTTTGTCTGAAATCCTTAGAAGCTTGAAGATAAAACTTCAAGGCATAAACCACGTCCAAATTATGAAGTAAACGTTCCTTCAAAGAAGAAGGATTAGGACACAAAGAAGGGACCACAATCTCTTGATTGATGTTGCGGTCTGACACAACTTTAGGGAGAAACCCTAACTTAGTATGTAGGACAGCCTTATCCGAATAGAACACCAGATAAGGAGGCTCACATTGCAAGGCTGCAATCTCAGATACTCTGCGCACCAAAGCTATAGCCAGTAGTAAGAGAACTTTCCAAGACAACAACTTAATATCAATTTCATGCATAGGCTCAAACGGAGCCTGTTGCAAAACTTTAAGAACCAAATTCAGACTCCAAGGGGGAGCCAAACATCTGAACACAGGTCTGATCCTAATCAGAGCCTTAACAAAAGACTGAACATCTGGAAGCTCAGAGAGCCTCTTGTGCAGTAAAACAGACAAGGCCGAAATCTGTCCCCTCAGGGAACTGGCTGAAAGACCCTTCTCCAGACCATCCTGGAAAAATAACAGAATCCTGGCAACCTTAACCCTATGCCAAGGAAAACCACGCTCTTCACACCAGAATAAGTAGGTTCTCCACACCTTATGATAGATGTGATGAATAACCGGCTTACGAGCTTGGAAGAGAGTATCAATAACTCTCTCAGAAAAAACTCTCTTGGCTAAGACTAAGCGTTCAATCTCCACGCAGTGAGCCTCAGAGAATCTAGATTTTGATGAACAAAAGGACCTTGATCCAGGTGATCCCTGCGACAAGGTAACTTCCATGGAGGAGGAGATGACATCCTTATTACGTCCGCGAACCACGTCCTTCTACCACTACCCGAGGAAGGAGTGGTAATGGCGAAAAAGGGAGATTAGATTGAACCTCCAAGGCACCGCTAATGCATCTATTAGCTCCGCCTGAGGATCTCTGGAATTCGACCCATATCTGGGTAGTTTGGTATTGAGAGGAGACGCCATGAGAGCTATCTCCGGCGTCCCCCACCTGTAGCATATCTCCATAAACACTTTAAAATGGAGAGACCATTCTCCCAGATGAAAGGATTGTCTTCTGAGAAAATCTGCTTCCCAGTTGTCCACACCCGGAATGTGGATCGCTGACAGCAAACAGCTGTGGGCCTCTGCCCACTCCAGAATCCGAGATACTTCCCTCATTGCTAGGGAGCTTCTCGTTCCCCCCTGATGGTTGATGTAAGCCACCAAGGTTATATTGTCTGATTGGAATCTGATAATCCTGGGACAAATCCAGAAGAGGTCAAGCCTTCAGAGCATTGTAGATTGCTCGAAGTTCCAAAATGTTGATTGGGAGGGAGCGTTCCTCCTGAGACCACAGGCCCTGTGCCTTCCTGGCACCCCAAACAGCTCCCCATCCTGAGAGGCTCATGTCACAATCTCCCACGATGGTCTGAGAAAGGATGTCCCTCTGGACAGATGATCTGGACAGAGCCACCAAGAGAGCAATTCTCTCGACTGGTTGTCCAGGGAAATCTGGTGAGACAGATCTGAATGATAGCTGTTCCACTGCCTCAGCATCCACAGCTGTAGCAGTCTGAGACGTAACCTGGAAAAGGAATTATGTCCATGCTGGACACCATGAGACCAATTGCCTCCATACACTGAGCTACAGATGGCCTTAAGGAGGTCCGGAGGGCAAGACATGCCAAAGCTAGCTTGCACCATCTCTGGTCGGTTAGAAATATCCTCATGGATATTGAATCTATTATAGTACCCAGGAATTCTACCCTGGTGCTTGGAATGAGAGAACTCTTCTCTAAGTTTATCTTCCATCCATGTGATCGAAAGAAGAGACAGAAGAGATACCGAATGGTCCTTTTCTAGTCGAAAGGATGGTGCTTGAACAAGAATGTCTTCCAAGTAGGGAGCTACTGCTATACCTTGGGTTCTGACGACGGCCAGGAGAGCTCCTAGAACCTTTGTAAAGATTCTTGGGGCCATAGCTAGAACAAACGGAAGTGCAATGAACTGGAAGTGCTGATCCAGGAACGCAAACCTTAGGAACTGGAAGTGGTCCCTGTGGATTGGAACTTGAAGGTAGGCATCCTTTAGATCTAAAGTGGTCTTGAACTGTCCTTCCTTAACTAAAGGAAGAATGTACCTTATTGTCTCCATCTTGAATGAGGGGACATTTAGAAACTTGTTTAAGCACTTTAGGTCCAGAATTGGGAAGGAAAGTTCCCTCTTTCTTTGGGACCACAAACAGGTTTGAGTAGTATCCCAAACCTCTTTCTGCGATAGGAACCGGGACAATGAACCCTAAGGAGGACAGATCCCGCATGCACCGCAGAAAGGCTTCCCTCTTTTCTAGTTTTATAGACAGGCTTGAGAAGAGAAATCTGCCCTTGGTGGATGAGCTTTGAAACCTATCTTGTATCCCTGAGCTATGACCTCCAGGACCCACAGATCCTGCACGTCCCTGGACCAAGTGTCTAATAACCGCAACAGTCTGCCCCCTACACGATCCAGCTCTGGATTGGGGGCCGCCCCTTCATACCAACTTGTTCTCAGCGGGCTTCTTGTTCTGCTTGTATTTATTCCAGGACTGAGTCGGCTTTCAAGTGCTCTTGGTTTGCTCGGGCTTAGAGGAGGACTGCTGACGTTGGGACTTTTCAGAACTAAAATAACGAAAATTAGATCCCTGTCTCTTAGATTTGTTCTTTTTATCCTGCGGTAGGAATGCACCCTTGCCCCCTGTAACCATGGAGATAATGGAGTCCAGGCCTGAGAAAGTAGTCTAGACTTAGAAGTCATGTCCGCAGACAACGACTTCGGCCAGAGCGCCTGACGCGTCTGCACTGAGAAACCAGAGATTTTAGCATTCAGGCGAATAATCTGCTTGTTTGCATCACAGATAAAAGAATTAGCAATTCGCAAAGCCTTACTTCTGTCTTAGATAATGTCGAGAAGACCCTCCACCTCAAACAATTCTGCTAAGAAGTCGCACCAGTAGGCCACAGCTCCAGCAACCAATGCAACAGCCACTACCGGTTTAAATAAATATCCCGAATGCTGAAACATTTTCCTGAGAAAGGTTTTCCATTTTCTTATCCATCGGCTCTCTGAACATCGAGCTATCCTCAAGAGGGATAGTAGTACGCTTAGCTAATGTGGAGATAGCACCATCCACCTTAGGGATGGAACCCCACAACTCCAGCTGAGAGTCCGGGATCAGGAATAATTTTTTAAAGGCAGACAAAGGTGAAAAGGAATATCCAATTCTATCCCACTCGTTTTTAATAATATTCACAGTTTTTACAGGTAGAGGAAAAGTTAGCGGCACTACCCTGTCCTCGTACACTCTGTCTAATTTAGGAATCAAAGGTTCATCAGGCAACTTGACCTCTGGAACCTCTAATGTCAACAAAACCTCCTTTAGAAGAAAACACTCCTCCGCAGCCAGAGGCCTAGAGGTAGCAGACTCTGATCCAGAAATTTCACCCTCTGAAGACTCAGAGTGAGACCCATCCTGGGATACTTGAAAGGCAGACAACTTAAGTAAATCACTGGATGTCCCCTGGACCATAGAGCTATGTTTAACATTTCGCTTGCGTTTAGCAGGGCGAGGTAGAGCACTAAGGGCCTCAGACACCGCCGTCTTTAACTGTGTGGTAAAGTCTGATGGTAAAAGGCTCCCTCCGGATGGAGGATCAGGGGTGCTATGGGAAGATGCATGTTGTGAGAGAGCTCCAGACATACTCAGGGAGCTCACAATTTTCTGAAACTGTCAGGCTTATCTCACAGAGAAAAATAGAAAGTGCAAAATACTTTGTAAAAGATACACAATAAATGTTACACAGAGCAGAATCTTAAATTTAAATTTACACAAAAATATTTAAAGCCCAATTAAAATTTGCAAAATCACAATAATAAATACATAGCTTTATGCAAAACCATAAACACAAAATAGAAAGGGTATCATGTGACATCCATCAGCCAATCACAAATTACGTAACATATATGTATATCATGCGAATCAGGCTCATTCTCAGCAGGAGTTGGTGCCTTGGAAAGTGTGCATATTTAGATAATGGAAGTGAATTGGAAAGTGTTTAAGATTATGTGCTCTATTTGAATCATGAAGGTTTAATTTTGACTTGACTGTCCCTTTAATGCTTTGTGCAGCAATAACCTGAAGGTCTTACAGCCAAAGGGTTATTAAATTGGGCAATTATGGGTTTATGGTAACAGTAGACACTTTATCATGGCGGCCAGGTTAGAACAGCGCAAACGATAGCTGTGACTGTGCTTGCAAGTTACTAAACTTTAGAATCCTTACCGCTACACCTATCTGCACCGGGTGTAGTTGTTTGTATACACGCCCTCCTTCTTCAGGACACACTTCCTTCAGGTCTTTAAGACTTAAATCCAGCAGCTGATCACCTCTCAAAACTCCAAGACATCGCACTGTGCTGAAAGTGCAGGTAAAAGGAGAAATGAATAGTGTCATAATCCATAGGCAATTGTATGAGTGGGGTATATGCAGGAGTATTTGTATGGTGGAGAATTGCTTTGGGAGGTTGTATGCTGGAGTTACAGAATGTAATCATGAGCGGATCACTTACATGTTAGAGAATCCCTTCTGTTGTAGCCAGGTTGTCACCTCTTCTGGTCTTGAGCCAGGCTGCAGGGACAATGCACGTACAGGGGCCTGTAAAATAGTAAAACACAGGCTGTCTTTATGTGCTCCGCTATGCGCTCTCTGTTTAACTAATATGTGGTTTGGAATATTTCCTTATAAATAAAACTAACAAACTGTCATGAGATGCAGGACATATGCAGGACACAGCAATGATGGTACAACTCTATTTTATTACAGAGCATAGCAATACACATCCAGACAGGTTGATTGTATTAAACTCACTGCGACACAGACACCGGACCTAAGCCCCGCCCACAAGCTAGTGACATCACATCCTGCTCTCATCACATCTTCCCCTTTTTCAAAGGCAAAGCATACATTCGCATATATTAAATAACAAGGTACACCAACAGGGTATACAACAACATTTTGTTTTTGAACATTATAAAAACAGATAGATTAGAAAACATGAACAAATAAATTACATCCTGACTTGGACATCGGGGTAGACTACCCTAGTCCACAGTGACCATGGGATTATTCTGCCCATACTTCCGGTCACTGTTCTAGCTAAAGTCAGTCCCTGTATCGGGCCGGAAGTTTCACCACTCTTCCGCTTGATGTAACTTTGCATGAACTGTCCTCTGATACAGAAGATGGTGAACAAGAGTCTGCTGGAGGCAAAGATATATCCCCGCTATGATCTTGCTGAGGGGAAGGCACCTCTCTTAGAACAGGGGATCCCACCGGCGGTGGTACTGAGGTATCCGGTTCCAGACTCTCAGGTACAGGCTGAAGATGTCTTCGGTTACGGCGTGTAACCGTCCCTCCCTCTGTAAGGACTGTGTAAGACCTTGGTTCTGGAGAGCGGCCCACTACCGTAGCAGGCGTCTTCCATTTCTTCTCATCATCCAGTTTAATTCTGACACTTTGGCCCGCTTTCAGTTCCTGTAAAGGCCTGACAGAATGTCTCCTGTCGTAGAAGAAACGATAACCCTTTTTGGCCTCTTCATCCCTCCTAAGGACTTCGTCCCGAGGAACAGGGCCAGGCGGCTTGAAGACACCCACTGAGGGTAAAGTGGTGCGAATCTGGCGTCCTAGCATCAGCTGTGCCGGGCTAAACCCGGTGGCTTGAATGGGCGTCGCCCTGTATGACAAGAGGGCTAGGTACGGTTCAGATTGCTTTAGAATGAATTTTGTTGTTTGAACTGCCCTTTCAGCCATTCCGTTGGCCTGCGGATAATGTGGACTTGACGTGGAATGTACAAAATCATATTCCCTGCTGAAAGCATTGAACTCTGTAGAAGCGAACTGCATGCCATTATCACTCACCAGCTCCATTGGAATGCCCCAGCGGGCGAACAGGCTCTTCAGGCGAATGATAACGGCCTGACTTGTGATATCATTCAGGGGTGCTATTTCCAAATACCTGGAATAGTAGTCGATAACAACAAGAAACTTTTTCCCGTGCAATTCGCACAAATCAGCAGCTATTTTCTGCCACGGCCCCGCAGGCAGCGGAGTAGACATTAAGGGCTCCCTTCTCTGAGTAGGCCGGCGTTCCCGGCAAAAGGCACATTTAGACACGTGATTTGCAATGTCGGAGCTGATCCCAGGCCACCACACAGCTGTAGCTGCTCTTTCTCTGCACTTTGTAATGCCTAAGTGCCCATCGTGTATCCTGTTCAACATCTCCTTCCTCATGCTGACAGGAATTACAATACGGTCTTGGAACAGCACCAACCCCTCTAGCTCCGTGAGCTGCGACCTCTCTGGCTGGTAAGCATTTAAAGACATCCAGGCTGCCCGGCTCTCGGGCCAGCCATCTCTTATGTACCTTATAACTTCTTGCAGATCTGTGTCCAAATATGTCTCTTTCTTTATCTCTTCCAGTTTCCTTGAAGAAATGGACTTAGAGGCCAGAACTGAATCAACATACACTTTTACATCCGACTCTGTGGAGGATTCTTCAGCAGCAGCCAGCGGGAGCCTGGACAGTGTATCTGCCACAACCAGCTGCTTCCCCGGCACATGCACTGCCTGAACATTGAACCTGAGTAGTCTCATTAAAAGTCTCTGGCATCTCAAGGGTGTTTTGTCGATGTCATAAGAATTGATAAGAGGGACTAGCGGTTTGTGGTCAGTTTCCAGACTAAATTTCTCCAAACCCACTAGATAACGCTGAAAGCGCTCACAGGCCCAAACTGCAGCCAGGCACTCTTTCTCAATTTGAGCGTATTTTGACTCTGCAGCCGTCAGTGTGCGGGAACAGTAGGCGATGGGCTGTAGTTTGTTGTCATTCAGCTGCAGGAGTGCAGCCCCCAACCCATAACTGCTTGCATCAGCACTAACCACAGTCTTTTTTGAAGGGTCGTAGAACCCCAGCACTGGGGCAGACCCCAGCAGGGACTTAGCATGCAGGAACGCTTTTTCTTGTGAGGGTCCCCAGACCCAGGCAACATCTTTCTTAAGCAACTCTGTGATAGGGTGCAAAACTGTAGATAAATCTGGAAGAAACTTGCCCACGTAATTTACAAGGCCCAATATCTGTCTCAGCTCATGTACATCAGAAGGGCTTTTCATCTGTTCGATAGCCCGAATTTTCTCGGGGTCCGGCTTGATGCCATCCCCGTTGATGATATGCCCAAAGTAGCATAATTCAGTTTTCCTAAAATGACATTTTTCTTTATTCAGCTTCAGCCCAGACTCTTTGATAGCCTGCAGCACACAACTCAAACGCTGATCATGCTCCTCCACTGTAGACCCATACACTAGAATGTCGTCCATGACGACTGCTGTGCCCACGTGGCCACTCAGGAGAGAACTCATTTCCCTCTGAAAGATCTCAGGAGCGGAGGATATCCCAAAAGGAAGTCTGCAGAAGCAGAACCGACCTACCGGAGTGATAAAGGTAGTCAGTTTGCGGCACTTTGGATCCAGGGGGATCTGCCAAAAGCCGCTAGAAGCGTCTAATGTGGAAAAGAACTTCGCCCCAGCCAACTTCGGGGCTATATCTTCCAATGTCGGCAGCACAAATCTCTCCCTCTTCACTGCCTCATTCAACCTTTTCAGGTCCACACAGATGCGCACCTTTCCGTTTTTCTTTGCAACTGGAACAATGGGGGCACACCAATCAGTTGCTTCAACAACCTCTTCAATAACCCCCATAGACTTCATGCGCATGAGCTCTTTCTCCACTTGAGGCATGAGCGGGAACGGAATTCTACGAGGAGTAGAAATACTGTACGGGACTGCGTCACTTTTAAGTGCTATACGGACAGGTTTGCAGCTCAGTAGGCCCAACTCGCCAAACATATCTTCAGAGATCTCATTCACTCTGGCCACGAGGCCCAAGTCACAGGCTGCTTTTCTGCTCAATAAACTGTTAACACACTGACCTCGGATCACATGCATCCACATGGTGAACTTCCTTTGTTTGTACTCACAGCTGGCAAGAAATTTCCCCACACAATCAATGCGGCCACCAGGACTATGAACATTTGTAGTAACCTTCGCCAGCTGGGGCTGTCGAGGCAGTTTCATAAATTCAGCAAAAGACATTACAGTGATATCTGCTCCTGTGTCAATCTTAAAATCAACTTTGGCTCCCATTACAGTAAAGGTAACTTTCCAATCTTCCTCTGAGCTTGTCCGTTCCACAACAGACCCCACAAAAGACACTTCCTGACCCTCCTGGTCACTGTCCACCTGCATCTCCTTAATGTATTCAGTTTTACACACCACTTCAAAATGGCCTATTCTGTTACATTTTCTGCATCTTTTATCTCTGGCCGGGCATATAGCACTCTGATCATGAGCCCGGTAGCACCGTGTGCATCGGCCATGTTGCGCCCATCCACTTCTAGGCCTTTCCAGTACTTTAGATCTACCGCTCACACTGTGCCTTTCACTAGTAATTTTCCTAGACTGTTGCACTTCATCCACAATACTCTCAGACCTCAGATCAGCACTTTGCTTTTTCACCAGTTCACTCTGGCGGGCCATCCTAATAGCCCCGTCTAACGTTAAATCAGGCTCTAACTGCAGCTTCAGGGAGACTTCAGCATCTGCAATTCCAATAACTATTCTGTCTCTGATTTGCTCTTCTTTAGCAACACCAAACTCACAGAATTCAGCTAATTCATACAGGCTGCGCACAAATGACTCCACAGATTCTCCCACACGCTGATTACGTTTGTGAAAACAAGCTCTCTCATGAATCACATTTCTTTTGGGCACAAAGTGGGCACTGAGTTTATCCATAACTATATCAAAGTTAACTTCTTCCCCTTCTTGGAAAGTAAAAGCATTGAACACTGGCTCTACATCTTTCCCCATAGAATATAAAAGAGAATTAACTTGTACTTCACCACTCTCCTTGTTCAGTTTGGATGCAATCCTGAAGCGCTGAAACCGCTGACGCCATGTGGGCCAAGCTGCAGGCTGAGAAAAGTCAAAAGGCTCAGGTGGGGTAAACTTTGACATTGCAATCGATCAGAAACAGAAGCGCAGTCCAGAACTTCTGACACCATGTCATGAGATGCAGGACATATGCAGGACACAGCAATGATGGTACAACTCTATTTTATTACAGAGCATAGCAATACACATCCAGACAGGTTGATTGTATTAAACTCACTGCGACACAGACACCGGACCTAAGCCCCGCCCACAAGCTAGTGACATCACATCCTGCTCTCATCACACAAACTATTAAAATTATAAAAACCTCAGGTACTCCCTTTGTCTAACTCATTGTGATAGAATTGTAGATCAACAGTCAAAATCCTTTTTTTTAAAAACCGTGTTTGCTTATATTTTTTACTTTTAATAGAGATGTCCTCAATAATAGTCATCAATGAAAAACTGAACACTCTCTAAAGTTGTCATATCCCTTTACCTGTCCATCATCAACACTCTCCAGGATATTGCTTGGGATAAAACCTCTATCTCCCTCTGAGTTCTTTACCATCCACCACTGTCTGCTCTGGTCAAGTACCTAAAGGAGAGAAGTCACCAATGAGAAAGCAAAATAAAACCAGAAACAGCAAGTTGCTCAAATTAGTTGAACCTACAGAATAGAAACTATGACCCAATAGATCACATTCAGTCCTCCAAGGATTCTTGTGTGGATCTGCACATCTCCATAATTTCACTCCTCATCTGCTGCACCTCTGTGCCAATCACTTTATTGGCTTCCTGTAGCCTCCAGAATTAAACACAAAATCCTGAAATTCCAGGCCTTGAATAACAGTACTCTCCCCTATTTCTTAGACATTGTCTCCAGATACTTGTCTCCAGATACTCCCCCTCCTATTCCCTTTGCTCATGACCACCGTCTCTCCTTCCATCTTGTTACCTTCTCACATTCCCATCTACAGGAATTCTTCAGAATGGCCCCTGTTTTATGGAACTCTCTGTCTCGCTCCACAAGACTCTCCCCTAGTTTTCAAAGTTTCAAATGCTCCTTAAGGATTTTACTGATCAGGGATGCATACAATATACACTAACATTTCTTACCTCAGTTCTTCTCCTCCTTTTGTCATTGCCTTGATATCCCTTTAGCATGTTTGCCTACAAGCCCAGATGTTTTGTAGATCACATTCATGATCTTGGCAATGCCCTCTACCCATTTCCTATAAATTCTACCTTGCATATCATAATGCAAATATGCTATGTTGTAAAAGGTGTTATCTATCTTTTTAAACAATAACAATTCTGGTGTAGACTGTCCCTTTAACTGATAACAACTTCAAAACAAAGTACTTTATACTAACTTATTGACAGTATCTAGCCTTGTTGTCTTACTTTTAGACACCATTAAGAAGCTCCATGCCGTCCTAAAAGCGCTAGGCTTAAACACCTTTAGAATGGCATGGAACGTCCTAACTTTTGCAGTGTCCTGCTCCATTCTGGAAACAAACGGCAGCTGATTCAACTAGGGGATGTGCCTAGCATTTTTGAAGCACAAGATCTCAGTGACAATCATGTGCTTCATTTTTTTTTCTATAGGAACTTGGATGGATGGATCCGTCCTGAAGGGGTTAATCCTTTTCATGCTAACCCCCCCCCCCAAAAAAAAAAAAACAGCATGTGACAGTGTTCTTTTATATAGAATAGAAAGAGTTTAAAGCACAGGTGTGCATGAGGTCAGAATGTAATTGATACCCCCTTATCCCTATACAAAAATACAAATGTTTGTTTTTAAATGAATAATGATATAATTTCCTGGTCATTTCACTGAGACTCAAAATACTGGTATAAAGTAGAGTAAGTTGATATGTCCATTAAATAAGCTGGGTGTATAGGGCTTTATTTTAGTATAATGGTAATTTGAGAAAAGTATTATGTAATATGTTATTTATAGGTAAGTTACATGACAATACATATTCATTTCTGTTTGAATGTACAATGCTTTGGTCAGGATGTATCCATGTTTAAAGATTCATGAAACCCAAAAAATGTATTTCATGATTCAAATAGAGGTTAGAATTTTAAACAACTTTCCAATTTACTTATATTATCCAATTTGCCTCCTTCTCTTGGTATCCTTTGTTGAAAAGCATACCTAGGTAGGCTCAGGAGCAGCAATGCACTGCTGAAAGCAGTGTTGATTAGTGACTGCACATATATGCCTCTTGTCATTGGATTACCTGATGTGTTTAGCTAGCTCCCAGTAGTGCATTGCTGCTGCTGCTCCTTCAACAAAGGATAACAACAGAATGAAGCAAAAGGAAAGAATGAAGAAACATTTTTGGGTTTCATGTCACTTTAATTTCCACTCCTGGTGTTCTGGCAGGGGTGTATTACTGCCTAGGCCAACAAGGCCCATGCCTAGGGCAGCAGATTGGGGGGGGGGGTACTTTTTGGAGCCTCTATAGTTAGTTCCACCCACAATAATGATAAAATTAACTGTGTCTACTGAGTGATCTTATTTTTTTTTATGTGTACCCGCCGCCTGCCCTAATTGTCACTGCATGACCAGATGGCCAAGACCTGAAGCTGCAGTTGTTACAGGGTGGGACAGAACCAGTGGAGCACTTAGTAGGCAGCAACATCTGAAATACCATTCTAGTAGTAGCCATATTTATGAGAGTTCTGTGGGCATATTCCGGGCAGGGGGGTTTCAGGTGTTCTGACAGCAGATACTGCTGTGAAAATGCCAGCAACATCACTGATCTGTGAATTTTTCCATTTCTGTCACAGAAAAGCTAAGTACAAAGACAGCAGCAATATGACGCTTCACCAGCCAAAGGTAATGAAGGTGTAGAATGGCTTTGAAGATAGCTGCGGGAGGGAAAACAATAGAATGATGAACAGTAACAATTCCATTTTAGTTATGCCCACAAATAATGTCCCTTTAAGTAAACATGCTGCTGCAATGAACAACTAGTTTTTTTTTTATATAAATATTATACTATGATTTCTTTTTTTCATAGTACCAACAAAGGATATTAGTTTATTTTAGTGACATAAATAAGCAATAAGAAAATGCTCTAACATGAAAGAGTATTTTATAAAAACAGTGCTAGTAATACCTCAAAGGTGGCTGGAATAAAATAAATAGCTTTTGACCATGCCAAAAGAGTTGAAAAGAAAAGTTTTGAGTGAGTAAAATAATGGTTCAATTCTGAGCAGAGGGATACAGTGAGCTTCAGCTTGCTTCCATCCTTAAAATTTCAAAGACGGCAGTTCATAAGAACAAGGTCAAGTAGCAGAAATTTAAGACAATAAAGCTACAGACTGTCAAAGGGTGAAAACGACTCTCCACTGCCCAGAATGACCACCAACTCATTAAAATGTCACTCTACAATTATAGGATGACATAAAGTGACCTACAAAAAGAATGACCAATGGCAGCTGGGGTGAAGTACAAGGCTAAGACAGTTCAAAATAGGCTCCTAGGGGCAGGGCTGAAGTTGTGCAAAGCTAGAAAAAAGCCCTTCTTCAAAGAGAAGCAAAGAAGAACCAGGCTGAGGTTTTCAAAATACCATTAGGATTGGACCGTAGAGGACTGGAATAAGGTCATCTTCTCTGATGCGTCCAAATTTTAGCTTCCCCAACACCTGGTTATCTTTGCAGAGACCTGAAGAGGCCTAAAAGCCATAGTGTCTCGCACCCACTGTGAAATTTGGTGGAGGATTAGTGATGATCTGGGGGTGCTTTATCGAGGCTGCAATCGGGCAGATTTATGTTTGTAAAGGAAGTATGAATCAAGCCATGTACAAGGTTATCCTGGAAGAAAACTTGCTTTGTTCTGCTCTGACAATGTTCCCCAATTATGAGGATTGTTTTTTCCAGCACAACAATGCTCCATGCCACACAGACAGGTCAATGAAGGTGCGAATGTAGAACCACCGGAAAAAGACCCTGTCATGGCCTGACCCATCTCCAGCCCTGAACCAAATGAAAATCTCTGGAATGTGATCAAGATGGACGGTCACATGCCATCAAAAAAGAGCTGCTTGAATTTTTGCGTCAGAAGTGGAATAAAGTCAACCAAAGCAATGTGAAAGAACAGTAAAGAGCATGCCAAGATGCATGACCACTGTGATTGAAAATCTGGGTTATTTTACCAAATATTGATTTCTGAACTCTTCCTAAGTAAAAACATTATTATTGTATTGTTTAAAAATGATTATGAACTTGTTTTCATTGTATTATTTGAGGTCTGATAACACTGTATCTTTGTTATTTTCACCAGTTGTCATTTTCTGCAAATAAATGGCAATATTTTATTTAAAATTTAGGAGAAATGTTGTTAGTAGTTTATAGCATAAAACAAAAATGTTAATTTTACTCAAAACACAAATAGTAAAACCAGAGAAAGTGATAATTTTGCAGTGGTCTCTTATTTTTTTTTTTACAGAGCTGTATGTGTTTAACCCCTTTAAAGGGATTAAACACTTAGAAAAATGTGGGGTTTCAAGTCCTTTCTTGATTCAGACAGAACATACAATTTAACCCTTTGAGTGCTAAGAACTATCCCACCTGGGTGCTAATATTTTCTAAGGTTTTTTTATTTTTAAAATTTTTGAAAAGTTTTTTTTTAACCTTTTTTTTTGTACAGACCCCCGAGACTTACACTGTTGGAAAATTTAGGTGATTACCTTTCCAACAGTGGGTCTTGGGGGTCTGTAGCTGCTTAGATGCCTGAGATACAGGCTTCTAAGCAGCATGCCCCTTCCTCCTATACTTAACATTGTTAAGTATAAATAAAGTTGCGCAGTGACGTCATCACTTCATTGTGCGTGACGTCACCGCGCATCACGTGAAGCCCCTGACGTCACCGCGCATCACGTGAAGTCTGTCACTCTACAGGCACGATCACCGGGGAAGGAGCGGTTAATAGCCCCCAGATCTCCCTCAAGGTGGTAGAGTGCTCATGACGGCTCTGAGCCGTCATTAGCACCAGAGTGAGAAACTCTGTGACGGCTCAGAGCCGTCATTAGCACTCAAAGGGTTAAAAAACGTTTCCAATTTACTTCTTTGATCATTATTTTTTTTGCTTATGGTATTCTTTGTTGAAGAGATACATACGAAGGTAGTATACACATATCTGAAGCACTGCATGGCAGGAAGTAGTGCTGCCAACTAGGGCTCTTGCAAATAGATAACATTCTTGCAAAACTGCTGCAATATAGTGTTCCAGACACGTGCACGCTCCTGAGCTTACATCCCTGCTTTTCTACCAAGAGACTGAAGAAAAAATTGATAATGGAAGTAAATTGGAAAGTTGCTTCAAATTGTTCTCTTTATCTGAATCATGAAAGATAAAATTGGGGTTTTACGTCACTTTAAAGTCAGCTCTCGATCAGCAATTCACTGTCAGTCTGAAGCTGAATAAAGAGATTAAGATCCTGTACGTTAATTAGTGAAAATAGAAGTGGATAATGTAGGATTAATGCCTGTTTGTTGTGGCACAGTTAAAGAGACAGGAAACGCACTTTTTTCTTTCATGATTCATAAAGCGCATGGGATTTTAAACAGCTTTTCAGTTTGCTTTTATTATCTAATTTACTTTGTTCTCTTAGTATCCTTTATTGAAAACCATACCTATGAAGGCTCAGGAGCAGCAGCTCACTAGTGGGAGCTAGCTGCTGAATGGTGGCTGCACATATATACTCTTTTCATTGGCTCACCCAATGTTCATCTGGTGCCCAGTAGTGCATTGCTGCTCCTTGAGCGTTTTTCAGCCCTGCAATAGTGTGAGTCTTGGCAACATTACTGCAAGCCTCACTCTAGGAGGTATTCGAAAATTGCACAAGAGGTGCTCTACCCCTGAGCGTGAAAACGACAGCTGATGTATATGGTATGTTGGCTGTTCTTAAGGGGTTAAAGCTTTTGAAGAGTAGAACAAACAAAATCACACTCATCTCAGAACTAAGCTTGTCATAGCTGTTGCTCAATCTTTAAGATGTTTCAGATAAGTTTTTTTTTATATTTTACAGCATTTAAAAGCAAAAAAAAAAGAAAAGGAGATCAGTCCTTGAATATAACATCAGAATATTCAGATTAATCCATCATAATTATCTGTACAAAACAAACATTATGCACAGGGAAGACACTTAGGGGCCGGTTTATCAATGTCTGGCTGACATGTTCTGCTGTAGCGAATCATATCCGCCAGACATCACTGAATACCGACAGCATACACTGTCGGCATTTAACATTGCACAAGCAGTTCTGGTGAACTGCTTGTGCAATGCCGCCCCCTGCAGATTTGCGGCCAATCGGCCACTAGCAGGGGGTGTCAATCAACTCGATCGTACAAGATCAGGTGGATTGATGTCCGCCACCTCAGTGGAGGCGTATGAGTTAAGGAGCAGCGGTCTTTTTAAGACTGCTGCTTCTTAATTCCCATTCCCGGCGAGCCTGAAGGCTCGCGCAGAAACAGATGCATTGGGGCCGATTGACACTTTGATAAATCGGCCCCATAGTGCTATGTATTTTAAATGATTACTCATTTTGAAAAGTTGTTTTCTCTCTGGGCCCATAATGATACCTTATTGGCTTCATCTCTTGTGCCATTAAACTTACCTCCACATTGTCACCTTTCTTCACTGACAGCTCACGACTGTTTCTGGCTTCAAAATCATAAAGAACGCGCAAGATGAGTGTCTGGGATCTCCTGTGAGAGACAATATAGTTAGAAGGATAGGAATATGTCAAGTGGAGGATATTTGTTAGTATTAGAATGGAATGCGGGAGGCAGATACCTGTTGGTAGCGGGGGTCTGTGCTCCATTTGGAATCTGAAAGTTAAGTAAATTAAAACTATTAAGAATAACATTCAAATTGTGTGATATTTACCTCATAAATATCACATGATGGTTCAAAAGGTATTTTATGCATAGACTTAAAGGGATACTAAACCCACATTTTTCAGCACCCTGGTTAGCGCTTGCTGATTGGTGGCTTCATTTAGATACCAATCAGCAAGCGCTACCCAGGTGCTGGACCAAAGATATAAGCTTGTGAGCTTACATTACTGCTTTTTCAAATAAATATACCAAGAGAGCGAAGACAATTTGATAATAGGAAAAATTAGAAAGTTCCTTAAAATTGCATGTTCTTTCTGAATCATGAAAGAAAAAATGTGGGTTCAGTATCCCTTTAACTACAAAGGGACAGAGATATGATTGATAATATGCCTACTTCTCTAAGTAGCCCCGCTACATGAGTATCCACTTGGGGTTAGACATTCTTACACTAGGGTGAACAGATTTGGCAAAAAAAAAAGTGACACTTTATTTACAACATGCAACACAAGCAAACCAAAAGAATCCATGTATGTATACCCCTTCTATTTTATATATTGAAAGTATTTTCCTAATGTTTCTTTAACAGTTACAATCACATTAAACAGTTAACTCTTTTTTTTTTCTAAATATTTTTTATTGATTTTATACATATTATATTTACACACCATAGATGCCAACAAAAAAAAAGTTACATTGTTTCTCTACATTCCATTTCAAACCATCCTTAAACAATATGTCACTTATTACCATATTTGTAGAGAGTAATATCAAAAACACAGGCATCTGTACAGCAATACTAATGTGTCATATTTAAATTTACCTAAGACGTTTACTTGTAGTGCCATTAGTTATTTAAATCATATTACTTCATTATTACCTATAGGCTTAAAACCTTTGTGCCTATACCTCGCTCTCTTTTTCTCTGGAGTGGGTGGGAGGGTGGGGGGGAGAGAAGAAAAAAATAAATAAAAAAAATAAGATACCTGAAGTATAACAATCTCCCTTCTTGCCCACTTCTCCCTACCTACCAGATCCCTAGTAGGACTATCTCTGTGTTTCAAAAAAGGGAAAATAAGATATTCTCTCTCATTCACAGGAAAACTCTTTATAAACAATGCCCATTTTTTGAAAAACATAAGGATATCTCGCTCAATATTCATATCTACATTATGTTGTTCAAGTATATATTGTTTTTTCAAATAGTTTTTAAATTCTGCTAGATTAGGAGTATCTGATACCTTCCATTTCGTAAATATCAAGTGTCTAACTGCAAGGATAATTGCATTAATTAACTTCTTGTGTTGAGGATTTTGTGACTCATCCCAGAGACAAACTATTTGTATTATATTAAAGTTCCCAATAGGTAGCTTCAAAGATTTAGAGGCCCAAAAAGCAACTTTCTGCCAGAGCTGATACATTTTGGGACATTCCCATATCATATGTATCAAGTTAGCCCTTGGGAAGGGAATATTTTGGACACACTTTAAATGCTAAATTACCCCATTTAAACCCTTTTTCTGGAGTGTAATAGGTTCTGTATAACAGTTTCACATGGGATTCAATCCAAGTTGAAGATAATGTGCTTTAAGAGACCAATTCTATAGATCTCTTTATGTGGGAAATAGTTACATAGCCTGCAGTCGTTATCCAGTCCAACACTATCCTGGCCAAGAACACCAAATTATATATACGAATGTCAGGGAGTGCCAGGCCTCCACACCTTTTAGCTATACAGAGTTTTTTAAGTGAAATTCTAGATTTCTTACTCTGCCATATAAACCTTCGAATTGAGGTATTTAAATCTCTTAAGTCCTTTCTTTTCATCAAAACCGGAGTATTTTGGAGAGCATATAACATCTTTGGCAGAAGTATCATTTTAAATAAAGCTAATCGTCCTGAAATTAATAATGGAAATTTTGCCAATTCCTCATACATTCTTTAACTTTATCAATTATTGGAGAGATATTAAGGTCAAGTCTTAGGTTGTTGGAATATAACAATTCCAAGATATTTAAAAGATTTAGGTGCAAGTCTAAAAGGGGACTCGAACCTATCGTCCCCTTTTTCTATAATCCAGAAAATCTCCGATTTCGAAACGTTAACCCTATATCCAGAAAAGGTCCCATATAACTCAATAATTGACAATACTTTTGGGATATTTCTTTTAATATTGGATACATAAAGAAGAATGTCGTCTGCATATAGAGTAATTTTCATTTCTTTTGCTCCTATTCTAATGTCCTCTATGTGTTGATGTATCATAATTGCTAACGGTTCAATTGATATATTGAATAAAAACGGAAATAGCGGGCAGCCTTGATGTGTGCCTCTTCTAAGACAAATATCAGGTGAAAGATTGTTATTTACTATTATTTTTGTAATAGGTGATTTGTATAAATTGCATATAAAACTAACGAAGTTATCTTTAAACCCAAACTTGATCAAGGAAAACACTAAATGATCATAATGTATTGAGTCAAACGCTTTTTCTGCGTCGATTGAGATAAGCGCAGGGTCAACTAGATTACTCTTGTTTTGTGTAGAAAATCCCTTTAAACAGTTATAATAGTCTATCACCAAAAACATTTCCCTAATCTTAGCCGCAGAATTTCTTTTATACATGAAGCCTGCTTGGTCTTCATGTATTATAGTGGGTAAAACCCTTTGTAACCGATTGGCAAGTATAAAAGTAAGCAGTTTATAGTCGGAGTTTAATAATGCTATAGGGCGGTATGATTCTTTTTTAGTTGGATCCTTAGCCGGCTTCAAGATCAACATTGTGAGTGATGCAGTGAAACTAGAAGGAATTGGTTTATTTTCTTTGTAGAAATAGTTATATAAATTCTTAAGGTAAGGTGTAATGTTTTGACCTACAATTTTATACAGTTCATTGGGAACTGCATCTGGTCCAGGTGCTTTATTTCTTACAAATTTTTTAATAGCTTTATCAATTTCAATATCAGAGATCGGGGCATTCATATTAGAGCAGACTTCAGAGGAAATAACTGGATTCCTAATCTTATCCCAAAATTATTTTATATGCTGCTTGTTAGAGTTTTGAAATGCATATAAGTTATTATAATACTTTGTAAACACTTGGAGTATTTCTTCTGGCGTTGTAACCACTGCACCTTCGTCCTGTATACTCTCTATGACTGTAGTTCTCCTATCGTTCTTGACTAGTGCTGCTAATAATTTACCAGATTTATTCCCATATTTGTAAAATTTGGCTTGTAACCTAATCTCATCTTGTATTGATTTATAAATTAGTAAAGTGTCTCTCGCCTTTTTTGCTCTAGTGTAATTTTCCGAATTCTCTGGGGATCTATCTAAGAGATATCGATTATATGCATTAGAGAGAAACTTTAAAACTTCCTGTTCTCTTTTTTTAGTTTTTTTCCTTAATGATATTTTATAGGAAGTAATTTCGCCTCTTAAAACCGCCTTTGCCGTCTCCCAAAATACTAGCGGTTTACTTATACAATCGTGATTAAAGTGTATAAATTCTTCAAACTTTTTCCTAAGGAATTCTTTAAACTTTATATCATTTGTCAAGTATTTTGGAAACCAAAAGCGCGGAGGTGCATGAGTGGAGTTCGAAGCAGGAATCGAAAGGGAGATCGGAGCATGATCTGATAAAGAGATAGGATATATATTAACCCTAATTTTTAATCTCTCAATTTTATCATTTACCAAAAATAAATCAATCCTTGAGAGGGACTTATGTGCCTTAGAAAGGCATGTAAATTCCCAAACATCTGGATTCTTAATACGCCATATATCTCTAAGTGCCAAATTTAAAACAATCTTCCTAAACAATTTAGTCTCAAGTGCATCTCTTTTAGATTTAACTAATTGTGTCTTTTTCCTATTTCTATCTAGCGGATATTGAGGAGCCATATTAAAATCGCCTCCCATGATCACATATCCCTCCGCACATTGTATTATCTTCAATTGAAGATTATCCCAGAAACTTGAAGACAGGATATTTGGTGCATATACATTGCAAAATGTATAGATGGAATTACCTATTTTTAATTTTTAGCAGGAGGTATCGACCATCTGAGTCCATATAAATTTGTAATATTTGAGCCTTTATCTTTTTCCCTATTAGTATAGCTACACCCTTCCTCCTATGTTCTCCTGGTGAGGCCACTACCTCTCAAACCCAAGAGGTTTTCAATTTAGCGACCTCTTTTAAGTTCAGGTGGGTTTCCTGTAAAAATACTATAGAACAATTCATTTTCTTAAGTTGTGATAACACTGGTTTCCGTTTTACGGGGGAATGCCCCCAATGTTCCATGAAATTATATTCATAAAATTTGCACGGTCAACCATGATTTTTTGTTAAATATTTAAAACTTCCTAGAAGAAAAATAAATAAATAATAATAATAATAAAAAAAAACTCCCCCCCTCCATCCCACTCAGCCTGCGCCCTGTATCTGAATCTCTATTACTATCCCACCTATCTACAATTAATCAATGTGAGGGGTATTCGCCCTTCTCTCTTGCACTTTGAAGAGACGCCATCTCAAGATTTTTTTTTTTTTAAAAGAATCAAAGCATAAAACTACCTACAAGGGTCCTTATAGTACTTTATTTTCTATCAAAAAAATTTCAGCAACCTTGTGACTATCGAAAAAATACACTTTGTTCCTATGTGTGACTTTTAGTTTGGCTGGATACAGCATAGTAGCCTGCACCCCCTGATTGATCAGCTTCATACATAAGGGTGACATCTCCTTTCTCCTTAATGAGGTCTCATAGGAGAAATCCTAAAAGAGAAATAGTCTGGCTTCCCCTATAAAGATTGGTTGTGCTTTCCGGTAATACTGCATTAATGTCACTTTATCTTGGTAATTAAGTAGTCTAGCGAGTACTGGTCTTGGTCTTGGTCTTACTTCCTTATAGCTGTTAACTGGCTGACTGCCTAGCCTATGGGCCCGCTCAACTATTATGCTAGGATAGGTGAGGGGAATACCCACAAGTTTGGTCAGGGTTGTAGAGATAAACTCTGCCAAATTCTCATTTCCTTTCTTTTCAGGAAGGCCTACTATCTTAACATTGTTCCTTCTAGAGCGATTCTCTAGATCTTCAATTTTATACTGTAATTTAGAAATCAAGGTGTTATTAGTTTCAATTCTAGATCTCATACCCTCACTGATATCTTCTATATCTAAGACTCTCTGTTCAACCTCTTGAAGTCTATTAGAAAATTGTCTTACTTCATTTGTTAATATTATTAAATACTGTTTAATTTCAGACCTGAGGCCTTAAAAATTTAGGAGACAATGCATTCACAATACTCTCAACTAAGGTCTGCATATCAATTTGTTCAATGCCTCTGGGCTGGCTAGTGGTACTTGAGTGTAATTCGGCCATCGTCTCTATAACCTGTTTATTTTTTTTATCTCTCGATTTCCCGGCCATGGCTGGGGAGGTGATTTTAGTGTGGATAGATGATTTAATATATTTATCCATATAATGTGGGTTGCAGGAGTGAGAGAAAAAAAAAAAAAGTTAGAGGAAGAAGGTGCTTTTAGTGAAGGAGAAGTGATAGAAAAAAAAACAGAACAGTGAAAAAGAGAAAAAGTAAATTAGGTGAGTAGTTACGAGAGAATTAATTAAATTCTTTAAATTTATTTAGTGTTCATAAAGTGTCAGCCAGCTATGGTAGGATAGAGCTATCCATATCTTTTATATTGAAATCTTGCTCTGGTCTTCCTTTCAGTAAATATAAAGCGTAATTTGTCAAAAACTTTCAACCCTCACATATTAAGTGCTTACTACACCCATAGTTTCCATTAACCTTTTCCTATAAGAGTAAAAAATGTCAAATTGTATAGTATAGATGCAGTCTCCTAATCTTTTGAAGTAAAATATTAGTATGTCATGAAACTATTACAACAGTGTTCAGAAAAGAACACCAATTATTAATGTATTAACACCTTATATCTGCAATGTTAACACATATATTGACCATCCCCTCAAGTTTGGCTGAAAAAATCACTCCAGTCAGACTCCTTCTTTGCATGTATGTGCAGCCCCATTCCACTTCACCTTATCAAAAATACTACATACAAACAGCAAATACAAAAGAGATCACACCATCTACAATCAGCATTTGCTATATAAAGGAGCTCCAGTGCATTCTTAAGCTTCACAAATCAGAAAACACAAGTAGGGGTTAGTAACAATTGCAAGCTAAGGTTAATGAGCCTCTATTGGATTCACATTCATATAACATCTTGAGCAGAGTTACTCCATTTCCTGAGAAGCAAAGCCAGGGTCTCTAGTCTTATTATTTGGTTTTACGTCCCTCTAAGCAATAAATCAGTCTCTCCAGTAAAAAAGTCAATTCTCCTATGTGCTTAACTTGTTATTAAATCTGAAGGAGTTCCTCTAAATCTTTAACCCTTTAAGGGCCTCTCCACAAATGACCCAAGGTTTTTTAATACAGGATAAATAGATAGAAGCTATTAGCCAGTTGTTAGATGTTAGTAATAGCCATTAGTTGGGAGGTACATGCAGGATCTGAGAATATCTTTACCTCTTCTTATTCTCTTTATCCTTTAGCCTTCCCCCACTTTACCCAAGCCTAATTTAGAAATTAATTTTTCCTTCCTTTTCTCCTTCCTGTCACCCTCCTCTTTGTTCCCAGAAAATTATATACCAGCAGCAGGTCTCTTTTAAGGGCAAGGCTCCTTTTGTGTCAGGTTTATATTGTTTATTAAGTTCAGTCACAGTGACTTAGCATTTGCAGCAAGAATTTCATGCAGTTAAATCCCAGAGGACCATAGCAGGCAAGCGTTATAAGTTATGCAAGCAAGCACAACAGCATTCAACAGCACCCTGGAAAACCCCCCCGATAAAGTCACTCTTTATAGAATACTTGCTGTTAGGAGATTTTTGCGTATTCCATCACGGTCTCTGCCTAGCTCTTCCGCTTGCTGAAGACGTCTTACCCCTCTCTGAGGAGGGTTTCTTGTAGCCGGGTCAGGCCTTGTCGGCTTACTTCTCTCCTGTTGCCTTAGTCGCCTACCCGACCTCTGTCTCCCTCTCGAGGGACCGGTGGGAGGGAGATTTACACAGCTGTTCGTCAAGCTGCCTTATTGAGGATACGCTGCCTTCTGACCAGTAGATACCGCCTCCGTCACCCGGCAAGCCACTTTTCCCTTAACCCCCCACTAACTGAACACGGCGTCTCTGCTCTTCTTCTCCGCTCACCAGCGAGGTAAGAACGTTATCACTCCTCGGAGGGGGGGGGGGGGGAGGGCTGCCTTTGTCCTCCGGGTGCTGCCTTTCCTTCTGCCAGGTATCCTCTGGTGCTTCTAGTCCCATGAGCCGTCTCTGTCTCCCTCTCGCAACATCGGTGGGAGGGAGAGTTGTACGGTGGTTCACCTGAGTGCTGCCAGAGGTCTTAACATATGTTGAATATTGTTACGCCTCCTCCGCGATAGACTTTTATTGGAGAGAAGGAGCAGCGATTTTACCCCTCTTTTCTATTAGGGTACCGCACTGTCTCCCTAGTCTCAGGGCTCCAGGCACAATTTCCCTTGCCTTAGGAGCTGGTGCGGGAGTAACAGAGAAAAGCGCTCCGTGACTTGTGCTTAGCTGCTCCTCCGGATGTCCAGAAGAATACCAAACAGTTAACTTTAATTAACTTCTGTGTCTCCATTGCCAGGCGGTATATAGATAGCCTGCTGCCTGTCACTTTGCATAACGCCTCTTGATAAGACAGGAGTAATTAGGGGTCGATTTATCAAAGGCTTCGTCTACCTTCTCCTTTCTTCGACTGCAGGTTCTCACAAGAGAACCTGCAGTCCGTATTTATGACTCTACTCAACCTCTTAGGTTGAGAATTTCAATCTCCCCAGTCTCGCATGACCAGGGAGATTGACAGCACCTGCCTACGCGAGATTGACTGTGTCTGGGCAGGGGGCGGTGTTGCACAAGAGTGCAAAATAGCATTCTTGTGCAATGCTGAATTCTGAGGCAAGCTGCAGCAGACAGGGTGCGCATATGTATGCCCCTGTCTGCTGTAGCTTGATAAATCAACCCCTTAGTGTTTCTCTGTCTTCCCCTCACAATATGTGCTGCTCACAATCTGTGCTACATACAATCGGGCAAATTTATCAAGATCTGGCGGACCTGATCCGACACTGCGGATCAGGTCCGCCAGACCTCGCTGAATACGGCAAGCAATACGCCTCCTTCTTTTATACACACTAAGTGCGCTACCCCACAGCAGAATGTAGGGATCTGTAGTTCCCGGCTGTGGAGCTAGCTGCAATATACAGTAGCGGACGTAGTACAAGCACTGGGAAATCATTTATGTAGTGTTGGGCATAAATGAAAAAATAAAAATTGTAGCACAAGTGTTCGGCTTAAAGAAAACAATAAAAAATAAATAAAGAGACCCTGTAAAATAATGGTACATTTGCCGTCTCTTCAAAACGTTCAGGGGACAATGGAACAAGATGCTAAAAAATGGGGATATTCCTATTAAAAATGTGATGTGTGCTCCCCCTACCTTACACCTTTCTGGTAACGTGATTATTTGAATAGCTGCAATGACTTTTTTAATTATTTATTAGCCAGTTTTGGTACATTTATAGAGATACAAAACAATGTACATACTGTATGTAGAGAACTTTCCAGTAATAATGTATTACTGGTTACATTACATAATGCGAATCGGTAATCATTTATACTAAACAGAAAATCAAAAACAACAGATGTATAATAACAGAAAGACATGTCACGGAAGTAGCTGTAATGATTTTTTATATGACATGTTGATAGCATGTGTACCACATGTGAATCCTGTGACATACTGATAAAACTGTGCAGAAAAGCAGACTTATACTGACAATAAATTCATTATATTCAAAGTGATGTTAAATTAATTACAGATGAATATATAGGGGCCCATTTATCAAGCTCTGAACGGAGCTTGTGGGCCCGTGTTTCTGGCGAGTCTTCAGACTCACCAGAAACAGCAGTTATGAAGCAGCGGGCTAAAGACCTCTGCTCCATAACCCTGTCTGCCTGCTCTGAGCAGACGGACAGGAATCGCCGGAATTCAACCTGATCGAATACGATCGGGTTGATTGACACCTCCCTGCTGGCGGCAGATTGGCCGTGAGTCAGCAGGGGGCGGCGTTGCACCAGCAGCTCTTGTGAGCTGCTGGTGCAATGCTGAATACAGAGAGCGTATTGCTCTCCGCATTCAGCAAGGTCTGGCAGACCTGATCCGCACTGTCGGATCAGGTCCGCAAGACCTTTGATAAATTGGCCCCATAGTCTCATGCTTTTTTAAATGTTTTATGTAAAAACTCTAAGAATTATTTTTGTGTGTCTTTTTCCCCTTTGTATACCCCATGCCGTATTGCTGGATTCAGCTCATCTATAGCTAAGATAGGAACTGTTCTGAGATAGAGAAGGTATAAGGGTTCTCCACAACTGAACATCCCTGTGAAAAACAGACCAGCCATAAGACGCACACACGGATGTAAAGCTGAGCAGGTGTTCATATGAAATCACTGAGTTTGAAGAAACTGATTTATTGTAAGTATAAATCTGCTTTACTTTTATTCTCATATATTTGTACAAGTGATGTATGACCAAAGGAATTCATATGGAAGGATGACATGCACAGTTCTTTAAAGGAACACTGAACCCAAACTGTTTTCTTTCATGATTCAGATAGAGTATGACATTTTAAGCAACTTTCTAATTTACCCCAATTATCAAATTTTCTTTGTTCTCTTGCTATTGTTATTTTAAAAGCTGCTATTTCATGATTCAGATAGAGTATGACATTTTAAGCAACTTTCTAATTTACCCCAATTATCAAATTTTCTTTGTTCTCTTGCTATTGTTATTTTAAAAGCTGGAATGTAAATCTTAACATCCAGCCCATTTTAGGTTCAGCATCCTGGATAGCGCTTGCTTATTGGAGGCTTACATTTACCCACCAATAAGCAAGCATAACCCAGGTTCTCAACCAAAAATGGACCGGCTCCTATGCAAGATTACATTCCTGCTTTTTAAATAAAGATAGCAAGAGAACAAAGAAAAATTGATAATAGGAGTAAATTAGAAAGTTGCTTAAAATTGCACGCTGTGGGGCCCATTGATCAAGTTCCGGATGGAGCTTGAGGGTCTAAAGACCGCTGCCCCATAACCTGTCTGCCTGCTCTGAGCAGGCGGACAGACATCACCGCAATTCAACCAGATCAAGTACGATCGGGTTGATTGACACCCCCCTGCTGGCGGCCGATTGGCCGTGAATCTGCAGGGGGCGGCTGGTGCAATGCTTAATACGGAGAGCATATTGCTCTCCGCATTCAGCGAGGTCTGTCCGACAGACCTTTTTTAAATAGGCCCCTCTGAATCATAAAAGAAAAAATTTGGGTTTAGTGTCCCTTTAATAAAAGCTTTATAATACTTAGTTTAAGATGAAACCATAAACCTAGTATAATAAGTTCTAGCTTGCAATCAGAATAGAGGACAAAATCTTCAAATTTAAAAAAATCTAACAAAGTCAGATGCAGATTGACTGAACCACATGAATATTCTGAAAACTGAAACTTTTATGCATTGATTCATAACAATAATGTTCCAACACTTTAAGAACTAAATTAAAGGGATATGAAACCCACATTTGTTTCTTTAGTGATTCAGACAGTATATACCATTTGAAAAAAAAAATCTATTATCAAATTTGCTTCATTCCCATGATATTCTGTGTTGAAGAGATACCTAAGTAGACATCTGGAGCAGGAAATAGTGCTGCCATCTAGTGCTCTTGCAAATGGATAACAGTCTAGCAAAACTGCTACCATATAGTGCTCCAGAAATGGGCAGGTTTCAAGGCATACGTCCCTGCTTTTCAACAAAAGATACCAAGAGAACAAAGGAACATTGATAATAGGGGTAAATTAGAAAGTTGCTTAAAGGGACAGTCTATACCTTATACATAATTTTGATTACTTATTGTTACATACCAGTGAAGCATCCTGCAACTGGTCCCACATCTATAAGCTTGTAAGAAGTACATGAAACATTTAAATATTCATTGTTTGTTGAAGCCAAAAATGGCCGCCAAGCTCCGCCTACCTAGTGTGTGTATATTTTGGTATGTTAAGTTTCTCCAATCACGATCGACTCGTGAATAGGTTTTCTTACTTGCACATGCTGTTTGTGCATGTTCAATTTGAAATAGATAACTGAAAAATATTAAACATGCACTGCTAAATTGGCATACAGCTAACTGGACAAGAAGAAAGCTGTGAGTGGAGCTTGGCGGCCATTTTCATCTGCTAACAAACAATGATTTTTTCAAAGTTTCATGCCTTTTTTACAAGCTTCTAGATGTGTAAACTGTTGCAAGATGCTTGTCTGGTATGTAACAATAAGTGATAAAGAACAAGTATTGGGTCTAGACTGTCTCTTTAAAATCGCATGCTCTATATGAATCATGAAAAAAAAAATTGTATTTCATATCCCTTTAAGATGAAAAAAGAACATTGAGATGTTTAAAAAAAAGAAAAAAGTTGTTTTTTTAGGGCTTGAAAGAATGCCAAACCTAACCATGAATATCTGTCTTCCATTGAAACAAAACTAAAGGAGAAACTTTCACTAATGAATAATCATATTTCAGTGCCATCTTGGAAAAAATAAGGATATATGGGACATCTAGGCGAAATTCTTCCCTTTGCACCATTTTCACAAATTGTCCAAACCCCCTACTAATATTTTTGTTCTAATTATGATTATAATTAGTCATAATTACTTAGGATGAATTATAATAACTAATTATGCTCTGTTCCTCATTAGCCTGTAACAAGCTTATGGGCTGGTGTTGCATGTGAAACCTACTAAAGGGAAACATTTTCAGAGCTACAAGAATGAAAGCAATGAAAATCATGCAATTCTTTGAAGAAGGATAAAATATGGACTTGGGGGACGATTTATCAAGCTCCGTATGAGCCTTCAAGCACGCCGGAAACAGAAGTTATGAAACAGCGATCTAAAGGCGTTGCTCCATAACCTGTTTGCCTGCTCTGAGGCCGTGAACATAAATTGACACCACCTACTAGCGGCCGATTGGCCGCGAATCTGCAGGGGGCGGGATTGCACCAGCAATTCACAAGAACTGTTGATGCAATGATAAATACCGACAGCGTATGCTTTCGGCATTTATCGATGTGCAGCAGACATGATACGTTACATTGTATCATGTCCGCTCGCACTATGATATATCTACCCCATGGTGTCTCAGAACTGGAGAATGTTTGTCTGATATTAAAACCTTGTGACAGATTTGTATTCAGGATAACTCTCAGAAAAATAAAAGTTTATGTAATAATTGATCTGTCAAACAGACGTAATAAACATCAATTTCCAAAAATAATAACTATGCTGTTGTTTCAACTGATGATGACTTTACAAGGATATCTTAAAAAGTCAGAGATCTGATAATTGCTGGAAGAGTAGCACTGATATTTGTAAGACCCCTATGAACCGAAAGAGTTTCATACCAAATATGAGAAATCTAAAATAAATCTGGATAAATTAGATCTTGAAAAACGGACATCTGAAGTTTTATATTTATGACAACAGTGAGGAGACACTGATTGAATTTGTTAAATGTAAATTAGAAGACTAGAGGTACTGAACGAACAGGCTGTACAAGCGGAAGAAATCAGGAGACAACAAATCCTAATGTGCAGAATCCTGAGAAGCCCAGTGCTCTACTTTTTAACCCCTTGGAGGTTAGGGAAAGTCCAACAATCCACCTATAAATTATCTTCCAAGAATAACTAGAATTTACTATCATGTAACTTTTGCTGTCTTTCAGGGCCATAAAAGTGAAAATTGTATCCCCCTTCCCCAAAAATTCCTTAATTATGCATAGTGAGAAAAACATTTGAATTCCATGAAATGCACTCCAGACTCTCTGAGGGGAGAGGGCAAACAATTATTTTCAGATTAAACGTACAGGAAAGCAGGAAAAATAGCCTGGTTTCCTGTACGTTTAATCTTAAAATAATTGTTTTTCCTCTTCCCTCAGAGAGTCTGGAGTGCATTTCATGGAATTCAAATGTATGACCCTGCAACATGCTGTATAGTGATTGATTAATCTACGCTGAAGCAATTTTATAAACAGAACTCAAACTTTGTGTTGTCCAGCCAGCACAACACCCAGTGATGAATGTAGAGGGTGAGACCAACCTACAATTCCAACATAATCACTATGTGAAAGTCAAACAATACAGTTCAATGAATAGGCAAGTTCTAAAGACCCCTTACTGCAGGTTGCTTCACAAGCTCAATAATGAAAAAACATGAAAAGAGAGGGTGCCACATTGAGTTGAACTTTCTAAACAATTGCATATAAAAAAGAGAAAGACACAAGTGTGAAGCACTCTAAAATGCAGTATAGTCATATGCTGGGGTCTCCAGCTAGACTGCCACACTGAACTTATCCACCCTTAGTTATGGACAGACCTCCAAACAGAGGTGCCATACAACTTCATATACAAAAATCACTAGCATAGGGACAGCAATATAATACATGTATAGAACAACAGTATGATACAAATAGAGGTATCAGCACAATGCTATTTTTCACTCCTCATACAGGTCTGAAGGAACATAAAAACTAAACATAAGAAGGTATGGTAAGGCTGTACCTTGCCATCTGAAACCCAGAGTAACCCAGATGTACACTGGATGTATCCCTTGTATGATCTCATTACTAAACCATTGTTCCATGGGATAGCCACAAAAAAAAAAAAAACTACATTGCATCAACACAGTCCATAGCACCCTCAGTGGTCATTTTATAAAGGTTTTAACTATACGCTGTAAATATTTTACATTCGCTAATGCGCGATGGGTGTTTTTTTCACCTTTTTTTCTTCCATTGACTTCTATGGGGAACGTGAATATGCTATGTTGTTTGCACGATGGGTGTTCGGTTTAATTTTCAACTTTTTTTCTCTCTATTGATTTCTGTGGGGGAATACATGCACATGCATGCAAGATTCTAAGTTTGGATTTTTGCGCTAGTCATATTACCTTTTGCGCTAAATATTTTTTTTAACTTGTAATACAAGCACGAACTGATTATTAACTCTTGCAGAGTTTTTGTGATTGTGAAAACTAAATATACCGTGCCACTTGTAATCTAGTCCTTAATGTCCATATGACAGAACTCTTGAATCTTCGTATTCTAAAATATTTAAGCATTCAACAAGCGTACGATCACTGGAAAATAGGTTTGTTGTACGTGGTTTAGCAATAAAGCTACTTTTTTTTTAATGTGACTTTAGTGGGAAGCTACTTTAATGATAAGTATCTTATTTGGGGTTTCAAGGTGTCCAATATATAACGGGGGGGGGGGGGGGCGGCGCAGTAGCGGGTGAAGCCACCTCCCTGAAATTAGTTTTTGCAGGATGGGATGTCTCAGAGAGTGCACAACCAAACTTTTTATTGCCAGCAGATATCTTAAAGGGCTAAACACCTATTACAGAAAGGTGATAGAAAAGTCTCCACAGAGGAGTTAATAAATCCATTTAGTATAGTCTGAAATGTCTTAAAACAGGAACCTGCAAAGTTGGCAAAAAAAGTGTGTCATGGGTTAGTCCCCTGGCTTTGTTGTACCTTACTAAGTACCTACAAATAGCCTCTGAGCAGTGTGCTAAGGTAAAGCACTTGCCTGCAAAAACACCCCTCCACCTGCTATGCAGAGGCATCAGTATCCAGAAGACAGTCCATCCAGTACAGATACATGTATTGCAGAGGAAATTTTGTTGGAAATACAGGTAGCCCTCAGTTTACGCCGGGGTTAGGTTCCAGGAGGAATGGTTGTAAATTGAAACCGTTGTAAATTGAAACCCAGTTTATAATGTAAGTCAATGGGAAGTGAGGGAGTTAGGTTCCAGGCCCCTCTCAAAATTGTCATAAGTAACACCTAATACATTATTTTTAAAGCTTTGAAATGAAGACTTTAAATACTAAACAGTATTATAAACCTAATAATATAGATTGTATCATCATCAAACTAAGTTTAATGAACAAAAACATTTGCTAAACATCACCTAATAAAATAATCATACAACAGGCTGCATCATCATCAAACTAAGTTTAATGAACAAAAACATTTGCTAAACATCACCTAATAATATAATCACTCAACAGACTGCATCATCATCAAACTAAGTTTAATGAAGAAAAACGTTTTTTTACTTGCATTTTTCTGCAATCAGTTCTCTGCATTGTTAGCATGTTAGATAATATTGGGTCTGCACCTATTCTATGCATTTCAATCTGCAGTGATTAAGCAGTTAACCTCACCTCAAGCTGCTGGACAGGAATATAATAGGGAAGTGCCTGCTAAATTTTGCTCGATAGATCTTGCCTGATCTGTGTACACAAATCCATTTAAAGCTGTTAAAGGGACAGTATACACTCATTTTCATATAACTGCATGTAATAGACACCACTATAAAGAATAAGATGCACAGATACTGATATAAAAATCCAGTATAAAACTGTTTAAAAACTTACTTCGAAGCTTTCAGTTTAGCTCTGTTGAAAAGGTAGCTGGAAAGCCCACTGCAAGTGGGAAATAAGACACTCCCCCCTCCCCCTTCTTTTACATATGAAAAGACCCTTTACACAAACAGCAGCAAGCTGGAGAAGGTAGTTGACGGTATTCACATAAAACTTTGGGGCTTGGTTAGGAGTCTGAAAATCAGAGCAATTTTATTTAAAAATAAGCAAAACTAAACATTTTGTTTTTTAAAAAAAATTTCAAGAGGTATATATATAGATCATCTACAAAACATTTATGCAAAGAAAAAATGAGTGTATAATGTCCCTTTAAGTTGCATAACTTTGCTGCAAAACAAGCGGACAGCTCCACCTACGGGCTATTTTAATTAGTGCATTGCTTTCCAAAAGCTTTTCAATAGCAGTCACATGATTGAAAAAAAAGGTTGTTATTCTGAAACGGCGCAAATTGAACCAGCGTAAACCGAGGGCCACCTGTACCAGAATCCCACAGTAGAAGGCTGCAGGACAAGTCCCTGTGACATCTGAGAACAGAAATCCCATAGGAAAAAACTTTACTGCTTGTTTGAAAGAGAGAACAGGTAAATGCTTAAAAAAATGCTTAAAAAACCTGCAGCCTTGAAATTTATTTTCCATATGGTGAAACCATAGAGTCATAAACCATATCCCAAATACAAGAAAAAGGGAGATTTGAAATCCGCGCTGTCCTGGTAGAACCTAGTTGTGTATACCAAAATAATATCCAATAAATAATATAAAATCCTGTATAAATGAATAAAACATAAAATACAGATAGGATACAAATTAAATACAAATGTGCATAATCGCAACAGTCCACAAATCAATTAGATATAAAGTCAGGCAGCTGAAGAAAAAGGTATGTGAAGACTCCCAATGTGTCTTCACAGAAAAAGGTGTATAGTACAAAAGAGTTTATATTCTGCGCCTTTCTTTCGTGGAAAAATAAATGTTATGGGGTAAAATCTCCCCTATATCTAAGGACTTACTTCAAAGAACCTCAATCCATATGAGGTAAGTAATCACCATACACAGATTTCCTTCCAAGAACTGTACTGATTGTCATCCGTTAGCTGATTCACTGATAGAAGCAGGAAGTTGTATCCAATGTGCTATTTTATAGCTTTATTTGAATATTCCCAAAACAATTCTGCCTCTGCATTCCCCACTGCCCACCAACTGTACAGTCCCGTGAATCACTCCAGTATGAGCAATCCTCTATGTCGCCCCATTAGATCTGCATTGTCCCGCACTGCTCAGTAATTCCTTTGCGGGTGCAGGGGGCTACAATTAATCCAACGAGGGGCAGCAGGGGGACTGGAGTAACCTACGGGTAGAGCATTACAGAGGGTGTAAGCACTGCACTCTGAGGGATAAACCGGGCCTCAACATAGACCCAGCAGCCCAACCGCTACTAAAAGTATATGTGCTAATGAAGCAAGCACTAATAAGCTGACCAAGAGCATTCCAAATGGCTAAAACATAAACTTACCTCAAAAAAACTTTAACCTAGTACTGAGAACGTTATCAGTATAATGTTTAATGATGTCCTGGAGTCAGAATAAAAGACAAATAAGTGCAAAGGAAGTTTCCTGCACTAAATGTCAGAAAGGAATATCCTTATCCCTTTAAAGGCTAAAGGTAAGCTATAATGCCTAATACTCCAAATATGTCCCTCATGACTAAGTCAGTACTAAAGAGGGGAACTCCAGTGTGCTAACCAGGGAACCCTAAAATAAGATAACATTCAATCTTGCACATCTTCATTCTTCACCAACCTACAGCGGAGGCAAAGACAAGACCGCTTACTATAGAGGTGGGACTGGGAGGGTTTATGCAGTGCTCTGAGGTTTGGGAAACTTTTCCTCCTCCTAGTGGCAGGAATAGTAATTCACATGATCGTGGACTCTTAAGTTATCACCTACAGTATATGAAAGAAATTAGATATTGTTTATTTGTTGAAAGGTCCCTTTTAAGTAAACTTGTTATTATTGGTAAGATTAATTCATTCTGAGGTGGGTTAAAACTCTCCTTCACTTGTAAAACAAAATAAAAACATACTACTTTACTCCAAATAGATTGAATGCTGCCTAAAGATATCTGAGGTTTCTACCTATTCCAAGTAAGTACAAGAACAGTATATTTGTGACTAGGTTGGTGTTTTGGTAGATTGCTTTTACAATCTTTAAAATTTTTGAGAAAATATTAATACTAATAACACTGAACGTATATTATTGGATAATGCCAATAAGTATTATTATGGTGAAAAGAGTTGGTTCCCTTCTTTATATACTGACCCACATTCCTGTTGTTGCTGTAACTTTAACACAGTTGCAAATCTCAGTTTGATCTGTATGACGTATTTAATATTGAGGACTATCTAAACTGTTTGTCTATTGCAGTAATAAAACCTGTTTTTCCACTATGAAATACATCCCTGGCAGCGGAACAGAGCTGTGCTTAGAAACTGCTATGTAAGCTGGAAACGCTACCTTCAACAGGAGTGCGTACTGTTATGTAAGTCGTGTAACCTACATACGTTTCTACACAATGCTTGAAAAACCACACAAAAACTAAATCAAACAATTAAAAAAACAGGTGTTACAAAATATTGCATAATTTGAAGTAATATACATAGTTGATGACATCATAAAAACTGGACCTTTGGTGGGTGTTTTTCTTTTTTTGCCTGTTATGTATTGCCTCTGCTTCCTTAACCTTTTAATACCATTATGCCGTTCTATTCCATCATAATTACACTGGGCTTTAAAGTCATTATGACGGAATATAACGTCATAGCTAACGGCTGTCCTGTAGCCTTCTGTGCTTCCAGGATTTGATCGTGGTATGGAGGGCATTCCTAGGGTTGTAGGGACGCCCCCCAGACACGATCCAATAATTGAAATCTCGCGATCGTGTGCACGATCGCGTGGTTTCAATTTGTCTACATCGGAACAGTTGTTCCGATGTAGACACTTTAACCCTGTCGCAAAAGGGTTAAAAGCAATAAATTACAATTGCCTCCTTGAGTAATGTTCTGGAATCAAGGGCAGACTGAGACCAATCAGGGCCCCGGGCAAAAATTAGGGAAGGGCCCCCACTGTCTCACACTGACCCAAATGTATTCAATTGTATGCAAACGAACAAGGTAGCCACTCTGCCCTGCCCCCCCCCCCCCCCGAGCAACAAACCACTTGCAAAGGGCCAGGGCCCAAACTAAACTTAGTTACTGATAAAGCACCTGTCTGGCCCAACTTAAGCAGCACACCAGGAGCCATGGAGATGCCATTTGTGGCCCCCCCTACATGTGGGGCCCTCTGTCCAGGTCCTATTTGCCCGGCTGATCAGCCCGCCCCTGTCTGGAAGGTAAATGTACCTCTCTTGGGAACTAATAAATATTTAAGACCATGCAGCCAAGGTGAAATTCTGTTATATAAATCATTATCATTCAGGCATGTGATCGACCTCAGTAAATACAGAAGAAAAATATAGTTATTGAAATATTAGATCTAGCTTTAAATGAATGTTTTTTACTGAAATTATTTAAATTAAAGAATCCAGCTCATGTGCCCATAAGCTTGCAAAATGTTGGAAGCATATGACATTTCAGAGTAAACAAAAAGACTTTGTTCTCTAAAATGGCTAATGAGGAACAAGTTCACTCACAGGCCAGGAAAGTCTACAACATCTGAGAATGCTTTTCCCCATGATAAATTAACTTATGCCCATTAATGCTGCAATGCAGAGGCAAATAATAAATGTAGAGTTGGCTAAAACTTGCAAACTAATAATATACATCATAGAGATACCTTATTTATAACATACAGCCAAATGCCAAGCACACTTGCTAACACAGGCGTGTTGAAATTACACATAGAAAAGTAACAGATTTTACCTCATATTCAACATAACCACAATGCTGATTGTTTTTAAAGGGACATAAAGTTATAATTTTTTATCTGCATAGTATAGTTTAACAAATAAAGCACTGCATTGTAATAGATCTGCATAAAAAGCAAATATTTTAAAAGAAGAAAAATTTATTTTCAGCAAATATTACAGGGGGTTCTGAATCCAGTGAAGTCCATGGATGATACAACCTTTGAAAATCCACTTGAGATTATTTATTTTGTTTTTATTGTGTATTTTGTTGCTGATTGGTACGTGTGCAATTCCCTTCATGCATTACTTGTAGTTACCCTCTTAAACCTTCAGCTTTCATCTCCTTCCACTGAATAGCAGGGCTACCATCTGGGTCACAATGGACTACTAATATAAAAATATTTATGTAATAGCATTTCTCAAGTTACCAACTGCCAGTTGTCAGATCTTTTCATAAACATTAATAAAAAAAATATGACTGAATAAGACAAGAAAATATTTACATCTAACTCTAAGCAAATACTAGAAGTCATGGGTAAACTGCCAACTTATTGGGCCTCCAATGGGAAATGGCTCAAAGGATAACTTGATTTTTAGGTTAGGCCCCTGAATCTGCAAATCCATCCATGAGCCATATTCCCATGTCAGACTTAAGATCAAACAAAAATAGACCTGCATCAAGGGGAACTGAATAGTAGATAACAAGCAGGCTCAATGTTAGCTGCTCAATAACTCAGCTTAATATTATGGGCTGAGTGATTCTATGTAGGAACTCCCACACCTGTGGCCACTTAAGTGGGAGTTTCTAAAATGAGGCATGGCCCCTTTAAATTTGCACAGTGAGTGCTCCCCCCCGTGAATGCCTAGGGAAGGCAGCAACCGCTGCAGAGGCCAGTGGCTGGAGTGTGGTTAGGTGGGTACCTGACACGATCAGGCAAGAAAAGGCTCGGAGACTCTCTAGATCAGGGGTCAGCAACCTTGGGACCCCCAGATGTTTTGAAACTACATTTACCATGATGCTCAGACAGCTTAAAGAGTGTCTCAGCGTCATGGGAAATTTAGATGACATACCCAAAAATAAAATGTTTTGCCGACTTTGTGTCAGTCCCATTCTCACATCTAACTTCAGATCAGAACTATGGTCCTAGCCATATGCCTTCTTCTATTAGCAGATCTTTGGCCACATATCTACATCAGATCAGAGTCTGTTTCTACAGTCCATCTAGAAGCATATACCCAAATTAGATCTTCAATATACTTTTACATACTAATATTATTTTTTATTTGCAACTCAGTCATCTGAATCATTGCTTTCAGTGTACAGTTGCCTTTTGTGTAAAATGTAAGACATGTTTTGTTTATGTCTGGCTTTATTTTTACCATATGAACTTTAACAAGGTAATTTTGGAAAATGTTTATCATATGTTTGTTATTTACAGGAAAATAAGATTGAAACAAATTTAATTGGTTTTAGTTACATTCATTATGGATAAACTGCATTTTAATTTATCAGTTAGTCTAAATGTATAACTAGTATTCTACAAAGGTTTGCTAAAGTTTAAGTGATTTATTTAGTGCAATATTTCATATAACCCGAAATGTATTTGATTTACTAACTTTACAGACTTTAAAATTAAAAGTTAAACTTGTAAATTGTAAATTCTTAAATTCTTAAATGTTTTGAAAATCTATTTTATAGTGGTACACACATTTGTGGAATTTTTAGTCACAGTTACTGGATTCAATACTAAAACATATTTCTTGACTGATTATTTAAGTAGTTTATATAATCTAGACAATTTATGAGAAGGGAAGATGGTGGTCTCCTACATCTAGCACACCACTGATATTTTTTTTTTTTTTTTTAAAACAGCTTTATTGAAACAAAAATCCAATTACAGCTTGAAAATGGCAACAACAAAAGAATAAGCCATCATACAGTAAAATTCCAAGCATATTTGCAGTGTAAAACTGTTACATTTTATATCGTTATCATTGAGTGAAAATACAAGAACTATGGTTATATTAATATATCAATGTACATAAATAAATATATATAGTGCACTCTTTTGGTTTAATTCAGCTGCGTTTCCCCGCCAGTCCTCCTCACAACAATAAAGACAAATCAAGTCACTTAATCTTTACCTTAAGGCGTCTTATGTCCTGAGTTCTACTAAGTCACTGAGTCTGTGGGCTGTTGTCTTGATATGTTATTGATATACGTCTCCCAGGCAACCTTCATCTGAATGTATGTATCTAACCTATTACTTCTTAAAAAGGCATACTCCTCTAGATCTAGTAGATATTTCAACTGATGATGCTATTGTGCTAGTGTGGGGACTTCCTTATTTTTCCAGCCTCTCGCCACCAGCAGTTTGAAGCTATTACTTGCTATGTATAGGAGATTCTTTTTAAAGCCCTTAAATTTGCCATATGTGATATTAAAAAGCCATATTGTCGGATCCACTAGCACCTCCATTTCTAACATAATTGACATTTCTTTCGCAATCTTCTCCCACATTTTTGTAAGGGGGAGCACATCCACCAAATATGTGTCATGTTCCCCGGTTTATCCCCGCATCTCCAGCAGTATTCATTAGTGGAAGGGAATAGTTTATGGATCCTAGAGGGTGTGTAGTACCACCTTTGAATAATCTTAAGGTTTAATTCTATTATTTTGCTGGAAGTAGAGGTCTTAATGATTGAAGCGAACATACTTGACCTATCTATGTGTGATAATTCAATATTCAGCTCCCTCTCCCAGCTGTTTATGTAGTGTGGGATAGTCGCGGTCTGTTGCAAGATAGAGTAGGCAAGTGAGAGAGTTCTTCTATTCGGTGTAGGAGAGTTGCACAATACCTCAAATGGAGTTTGTATGTTTAAAAATATATGAGTGACACTGTCGTAACAGAAACCAGTTTTCAAAAATAGATAACCCGTCATCTGATAATTCTCCACACCATTGATATGTTTTTTTTTGTTTTTTTTTATTTCAAAAAAGCTTTATTGAAACTCAAGTGACATACATTGTATACATTAGTTATGCTGCAATGTTACATTATATGATAAAATCTTACAAACGGTTTGGATCTGTAAAAGACTGTTAGGTAGAGTCCTCATAACTATGCTCCTCTTCAGTAGTTACATTCAAGAGAGGTGTCTTAAATTGACAGCATAAGAGGATAAAAAATTGAACAGTAACGTTGTTGCAGAAAGAATAAACATTTTATATCTTCAGCATTACAGAGTCTTGTGCACATGAAATTACTGTACCGAGAAAAACAGGAAATAAATCAACTATTATACATATAGTTACCATACACATTATCTGTGTTGTGCTAATCTGTAACTACTTCACTATAAGACTTGATTTCTATAGAAGGCTAAAAAATCTGAAGGCCTAATGTGGTGGGCATATCCCCCCGTGTACTGTGTCCGTATAAGAGTTAGTCTGCAGGTGAGTATTGCCTCCATAGGAGTGACATCTGCTCATGTGTTTCAATAGTGCCAGATTGTAGGTGGTGGTATCTCTCAAGCTGGAGAAAGTTTTCTACTTGTGTTTTCCATTCTTCTACTGTGGGGGGTGTATTCGATTTCCAGTGTTTTGGTATTAATGTTTTGGCGCTGTTTATCATTAGGATGAGCAGTCTCCTAGCTACATTGTTATTAGATTTAGGGAGGGACATATACAAGAGTATCAGAGGGTCATTAGGTATACGTTGTCCTATCACTTCTGACATAAAGCTCAGGATCTCCAGCCAGAATGTGTCCAGTCTGTCGCAACTCCACCAAATGTGAGTCAAGTTACCCTCCTCTCCACAGCCCCGCCAGCATTTATTGCTCGCTGTACTGTATATTTTGCGAAGTCTGCTGGGAGTAAGGTACCAACGTGTAAGGAGTTTAATGTTGGTTTCTAATACCCTGACTGAAATAGATGATTTCTTAGTTTCTAGAAAAGCTCTCTGCCAGTCCTTGTCCGGTATATCTAAACCTAGCTCCTTTTCCCATGCTCTGGTATAGCTGGGTAGGTCTTGTGAATCTCCTTTCACTAGTTGCTTATATATTAGCGATATTAGATGTCTGGGAGTGTTAGCAGAAAGGCAGAGGGCCTCATATGGTGTCAATTTTCTGGTAAGTTCTGTCTCTTAGAGTGAGACTGGATAAAATGACATGTTTGTCTGTATGAATACCAGTTAACTCCAATGTCTGGGTGCGTTTCCTGTATTGAGTCAAGAGTGTTAGTTGTCCCTTCCTGCTGAAACACAGAGATGATTCTGTTCTTAATGTGTGTACCTGAAGCTCTCAGCGACTCCTTGTGAAACCAGGGTAGGGCGGTGTTATGGCTTATTGGCAACATGGGAGAGATAATGTTGGACATGTGTGTTGTGGTGTTTAGTAGCCTGTCCCAAGTCTGGAAATTTTTTTATACATATTGAGATTAGGGACTCCCAACCCCCCGTTTTCTCTAGCCATATACATTGTTTGCCTAGCTATCCTGGGTCTGATGCCCTGCCAAATAAATTGTTCTAACAATGATTGTATTCTAGAGAGATATTGGTGTGGGAGTTGTATGGGAATGGTTTGCAGTAGATATAGGAGCCTGGGGAGAGCATTCATTTTTATCACATTTACTCTACCTATCCAAGATATTGATTTGCTTTTCCAACTGGAGAGATCTGCCGCCAATGTGGTTTCTAATACTTTATAATTCGATTGGAATAACTCTTTGGGGTCTGTGGTTAAGTAAATACCCAGGTATTTAAGCTTTGATTTTTTGTACTTTAAGTGGACAAATTTGCGATAGGCGCTGGAACTCTCTATCATCATATGTTAAATTTAGCATCTCCGATTTCGTGGTATTTATTAAGAAATTAGACACTTTCCCAAATTCCTGAAGCAGTCTCAATGCCTCTGGCAGGGAGTTCTCCAAATCTGTAAGTGTAAATAATACATCATCGGCGTATAAGGCCAACTTGTGTTCTATACCTCCCACCTCTATGCCTTTGATATTTAAGTTATTTCTTATTTTTTGAGCTAGTGCCTCTATGTAAATTGCAAAAAGAACTGGGGAGTGTGGGCACCCTTGTCTGGTGCCGTTTCTGATAAATAGTTTGTCAGACAGTGTTCCGTTCACCCTGATTCTGGCCCAAGGGTCTGTATAAAGGGAAAAAACATAATGTATGAATTTGTCGCCAAATTTCATTTTGTGCATTACTGCTTTTAGAAATTGCCAATTTACCCTGTCAAATGCTTTCTCTGCATCTGTTGATATCAGAGCCGCAGGGATTTTTTTATGTTTGACATAGGATATGAGTTGGAGGGCTTTTAACGTGTTATCCTTTGTCTCTCTTCCTGGGATAAAGCCTGTTTGATCGGTGTTTATTAAATTGGGGAGATATTTATTAATTCTATGAGCTAAAATTTTGGCGAAGATCTTCACATCTGAGTTCAAGAGTGATATCGGGCGGAAATTTTCAGGCCTATTTGGTTCCCTTCCCGGTTTTGGTAAAACAGTTATATGGGCTTCCAGCATGGTGTCTGGATATCCATCGGTTTGTAGAAGAGAATTGAACATATTAACTAGTGGGAGCAGTAAGTGGTGGGAGGTTTTATAATATTTTATACTGAAACCGTCGGGACCTGGACATTTGCCACTTGGCATAGATTTTATGGCTTTTTTAATTTCATCTATTGTTATGGGGGATTCTAACTCTTTAGCTTCGTCTATCTCCAGTGTTGGGAGGTTAAGATCCTCTAGATAATCTGCTATAGTCTGCGGTGTGGTTTCCTCTGTTATGTTGTAAAGTGAGGTGTAATACTGTCTAAAAGTCTCTGCTATATTTTTACTGTCTTTTTGTAACGTCCCCTGTTTGTCTTTAAGATTGTGTATATGTGTGTTTAGTTGGCAGCGTTTGAGGGCCCTTGCTAATGAGGTGCCTGTTTTGTCTCTGACATCAAAGTATTTTTGTTTAAGAAAAGCGGCTTTTCTTTGATATTCTTTTGTTAGATAACTTCTTAGAGATTGCCTAGCCTTTTGTAGTGATGCTAAAATGTCTTTGGATTGTGGATTGGCTTTCTGCTCTTTCTCCCAGTACCCTATCTGAGCCATTGTGGAGGTTAAAAATTGCCTATTCTCTTTTTTCTCCCTTGCCTTTCGGGTTATGATTTCGCCCCTCAGTACACATTTGTGTGCTTCCCATACTATTCTGTCTGACATGTTGTCCGTCCCATTCACTTTGAAGTATTCAGCTAATGCACTGTCTATCGCTTGCCTGTGTATGGGGTTTCCCAGCATGTGTTCGTCTAGTCTCCATGTATAAGTTGTTAACGGGATATCTGGCCAGTCTATCGTGCATTGTACTGGGGCATGGTCTGACCATGTGGTAGTAAGAATCTTCGAGTCAGTAATCATGGATAGCCCTAGTTGGTCTGAGAATATGTAATCTATTCTGGTAAATGTATTGTGGGGGTTGGAATAGAATGTATAATCCCTTGCATGTGTGTTCAATGTTCTCCATACGTCATGAACCTTTAGTTGATTCAGTTGTCCCTTAATAGATTTAGTCACTTTTTTAGGAGTGCTGGTGGAGCCGATAGATGTATCTACTTGTGGATCTATCGGGAAATTAAAGTCTCCCCCCAGGAACAAAACCCCCTTAGCATGTACCAATAACGAGTGGAACACTGTTTTAAAGATGTGTTGTTGGTCTTTGTTTGGGAGGTAAACATTTGCTATGGTGATTGGTCTGTTGAATAGGAGGCCCACTAAGATTATGTATCGGCCATTTTTGTCCCTCTCTATGTAAGTGGGTTTAAATTGCATTGAGTTCTTGAGCAGTATGCCCACTCCTCCCTTTTTAGTTGGTCCTGAGGCTAAAAACATGTTCCTGTATTTGTGTGATAGAACTTTTGGCTCCCTGCCCCTCTTAAAGTGCGTCTCTTGTATAAGGAGTAGATCTCCTGTATTTTTGTATAGATCTCTAAAAACCATTGATCGTTTTTCTGGGCTATTCAAGCCATTTACATTCACTGTTGTGAGTGTGATAGAATGCATTTTTGCAAGTTTTAAGTGGAGAGTTCAGGATATAACTAAGGTAATTACAGAGCGTGTCCTGAGTTGTGTTGGTGAGTTCGTATTGTGCCTCTCTACTGCGACACGTCCCTCTAGTCTCAGTGTCTTGTGTGTATCTCGTGTATGGTATTGTACTTCCTTATTTGGTCTGTGTCACAAAACAATGAACAATGTGCAGTTTCTTAATGCGATTAAAAATAACAATAAATTCTCAGGCTATTCCTGAGAACAACTTACACATCAATTAGCAATACAAATGTGTTGAAACAAATACCAACCGAGGGTAGTATCCCCACCCCCAGGCAACTGGCAAAACATTTTAAATAAGAAGTAAGACATACGACCTTAAGCTGCTACGACTGCTGCATATAGATAGTTCAAATGAAAATTAGTTCACTGTCCAGAGTTCTCTGTGCTTGCTGAGTGCACCCCTGGTGGGGAGCTTGACAGCGAGCGATCATTTTGTGTTGTTATGTTGCCAGTCCCGGCCAAGTGATCTTTTCCTCTTAGTTGTAATCCATCTTCTTCTTCTGGGTGCTTGATATTAAGCTGCAGAGTCTTATTGAAGCGTGGGAGGTCATCCAGGGTTTTGTAGATAGCAGTGTTGTTATCTTTAGAGGCGATGATGCTCACAGGAAAACCCCATCTGTATGGAATGTTATGTTCTCTTAGGGTGGAAGTTATGAAGTGAAGGTCCCTTCTTTTTTGCAAGGTCGCTGGGCAAAGATCTGCAAAAATTTGTATGTGGTTCCCTGCATGGGTAAACTTCTGTTTTAATCTGGCATGTCGCAGTATCTCCTCCCGGTCTTTGTGGTTCAATAGTTTTATAATTATGTCTCTTGGTGGGGCTTTAGGAGGAGGTTTCGCCCTCAGAGCTCTATGAGCTCTTTCTATACATATGTCAGGGGATTCACTCGTGCCTTTAAGGGTACGAAACAGGTCTTGGAGGCAACCCTCTATTGCATTTTGTAGTATGGTTTCAGGGATCCCCCTAATGCGGAGGTTGTTGCGCCTGCCTCTATTGTCCAAATCTTCAACCCTTTCTAATAGATGGTGAATAGCGTCCTCCTGCTCATAGGCTATTCTTGAAATATGTTGTATATCTTTGTCCGTGGTGTTGTGGTTGTCTTCTAACACAGAGACTCTGTTTGCTACTTTAGTTAAGTCTCTTTTAAGCTCACCGTACCATCCCTTGACTTCACCTATAATTTCCTTTATGTCCTCCTTTGTACATAAGGTTTTAAGGTCATCCTTGGTTAGTAAGTTGGTGTTTTTGTCTGATGGTGGCTTTTGCGGAGTTATATTCTCTTGTGTTGTTATTGCTTCCATCTCCATGGGGGAGGTTGTCGTTGCCTGGGCTTTTAGATATTGGTGTATTGGCTTAGTCTTATTATTTTTTCCTGGCTTGTGCTGATTGCGGACGGGCATATCCGCTAGCCTTGTGATGGGTAAAGTATAGATCTGCTATATGCAGGTGTCTGTCTAAGTTATTTGAAGTAGTATATGAGAGTCTGGCTGCAAGTTGTATGTGCCCACGTGGAACAGACAGTAATAAAAAAAATAAATTTTTTTTTTTTTTCCTTTCTCTTTTCTTTATGCCTCCCTCCTACAGGCTAATGACTTACAGTTGCTTTTTGAAACTGTATGTGTTATCCTCAGAGCAAGGGGCACGTAGGATGAGGTGCAATTTACTTCCAGAGGCCTCTAATTATGTCCAGTGTTAATTTTATGTACAAGAGTTTATAGTTAAACAGGTTCACTTTCTTCTCTGCCCCTGCAGCTTGACTCTTGTACCCCTTCTTTGCCTTCTCTGACTAGTGCTGTGCCCCCAACCCTAGTCTCCTTAATGTAGAGTCCCACCTTGTAGCTGCCCTTATCAGGCTAGTCCTTTGCTCTGTGCTGCTTATATGCCTGCTGCAGCTAAATATGGCCGTTCCGGTGTGCTTATATTGTGTATTGTGCAGGGACCATGCGGTCGTTTTACACTCTGCCCAGCCGCAGATCATATGCTGATCATCCCTCCGCCTCAGGGTTTCCCCTTACCTCTTGCTATTTGGCTGAGCCGCCGGGTCTCCCGTTCCGATGCCTCTCTGAATAATTGCGGGGCGCCACGTGGGTGCCGTGATCTGTGCTGGAGAATAGACGCGCACGGGTCCGGCTGCTTATTACTCTCTGCGATGCTTCCTCCGTTTGTTCAGATAGCCTTGGGGCATTATTTAGTGCAGCCGTGTAGCTATTTTTATGTTGCCCGGGAAGTGGGGCCTAGGAGCTAAAGTACTATGCGGCCATTTCCCTGTGCGGCCAAGCTCCGCCCTCCACCATTGATATTTTTAATAACTTTATGGATACATTTTAATACAAAAATAAATTTTGTAACAAACCTATTACTTATTTGCATACCTGAACTGGGTAACTGTTTGATGAAATCTCAGGGGGGATCCATCCATCAGAAAAAATGGGTATATATGAGGGTAAGTTCTTCCCATTGGGCCAGTCAGCTCTAGGGAAAGAGAAGTGAAAAAGTTTTTGGAGTAGGTTCAAAGGATAGCGAGGTCCATGTACTTGTCAAATTTTCATTCTGTAACTTCTGTCACGCTTTACATTCTCTGCATACATCATACACTGTAGGAAACTGTCTGTCAATACAAATGGCAATGATATTGGAAATATCACAGAATGTTGGGCTTATAAAGGGATTGACATATCATTTCTTACTGTATGCATACAACCTTCATGAACTAATTATAATGATTTCTATATTACCAAAAAAAAAATGTAATTTAATCGCTTGAATCACAATGTTACAATCATGTCAACCTCTGAAGCCCACTAGATGTCCCCTTCTATTATGCATTCTTTTATTTCTCGACATCAGTTATACTTCTTGTATACAAATTTACCTTGTTCATCACAATTTATGCTGGCAGTTTAATTCACCCTCTTATTTTACCCACAGCACAGAAATGTACCCGCTAATACATTACTTTCTTTTATCAATTTAAATTTTTTCTCTTTGTATCTTTTGTTAAAAGCAGATACTCATGCTTAGAAGCCTGCCCATTTCTGAAACCCTATATGGCAGCAGTTTTGCAAACATGTTAAACATTTGCAAGAGCACTAGATGTCTGTGTGCCTAGAAAAAAACAAAGGTGTAACTTAGTCACCTCTGATTACTTTTTTTTGCAAACCTTGGCCTAGTCTCCATTGCTGTTGTAAATGGTGTAAACTAGTGGTGACATAAAACATCTCCATAGTCTTTAATGTAAATGCCTGTTATTACTACTATTTTACAAAGGTTACTGGCCTTTATATTTTACTCACTATAATACTTTGTAAAACCAGCTTATAGAAAGTATTTAACCGAGTAACTGCCACCCAGCGTCCTTTATAACACAGTTGTTCAGCTAATTAGTCTGCTCCTCTCTCAGTCATGTGACTTATGTGTCATTGTGTTCCTTCAGTTGCTATGGAGAGCAGAAAAAAAGTCTTCTGTATGAGCTAAATATTAAAATATTATATAGTCTAAATTATTTTTATTTTTCACCAAAAAGTTATACATTATCGAATACACTCATAATATCTAATACATAAACTCTCTTAAACATTCAACCTTATCATAACTTCATATTTAATACGACAGTCAACACCAGAATTTTTGTTGTTTAAGAAAATAGATAATCCCTTTATTAACCATTCCCCAGTTTTGCATAACCAACACAGTTATAATAATACACGGTTTTACCTCTGTAATTACCTTGTATCTAAGCCTCTGCAAACTGCCCCCTTATTTCAGTTCTTTTGACAGACTTGTATTTTAGCCAATCAGTGCTAACTACTAGGTAACGTTATGTGCCTGAGCTCAATGTTATCTATATGACACACATGAACTAACGCCCTCTAGTGGTGACAAACTGTCAAAATGCATTCAGATTAGAGGTGGCCATCAAGATCTAAGAAATTAGCATATGAGCCTACCTAGGTTTAGCTTTCAACTAAGAATACTAAGAGAACAAAGCAAAATTGGTGATAAAAGTAAATTGGAAAGTTGTTTAAAATGTCATGCCCTATTTGAATCATGAAAGTTTATTTTGGATTTGACTGTCCCTTTAAGGCAAATTACACTTAGAAATATTTGCAATACATTTATTAAAACAATAAGGGCCAGATTATAAGTGGAGCGCTAAATATCATTTTCGTGAAAGTGATATTTGTGCTCCACCGAGAAATACCAGCACACGCTAATGTGTGCTGGTATTAAAAGTTGACAGCAATGTGAACGCGATCTTGAGAGCGCGCTTCCATAGGCTCCAATGGGAGCCTCGTTCTAATTAAGTCATACACGGCACAGAACCAAAAGCGCAATGAAGTGGGTAAGTCACGCAGCAATAGCAGCAAATTGCAAATATATTTGTAAATGCTTATATACATATATATTTATGTGTTTATATGCGTATATACACATATTAACACAGATATATATATATATATAATCATATACATATATATTTACTGGGAACACACAGTGCCGTTTTTTTTTATCTAACACCCCACACCTGTGAATCTCTACCCCCCAAAAAACTGCCTGGTGCAGTATTTCATTAAATTTTTTTATTAAAATTCTACAATTTTTATTTTTTAATAAAATACACTACACTCTAGTTTTGGGGGCATTTGGGGCACATTTATAAAATTAACCAGAGATCTAATCTCTGGTTAATTTTATAAGCTCTAATTGATACCGCAAGCTCACGGTAACAATAACCAGCCACTTGTGATGGCTGATTATTAATTGTGCTCCACTTGTAATCTAGCCCTAAACAAGTAAATGTTCTAAAGTCTAAAACATATTTTGCAATATAGTACAAAAACATTTATTCAAACTGTTTGGGACTGGTAAACGTTTTTAAATAGTTTGGATTTCAAAATATTTGATTTTTTTGATTTTTGAATTCCTGAAAAAAGGATTGTATATATATATATATATATATATATATATATATATATATATATATATATACTATAAATACTAATATAATGCATTAGAAAGTTCTTAAAAACTTCAGTAGGATCAAAAGTATACAATAGCATTTAAGTTTGTAAAGTACTGCATCTATTTAAAAATGTTCTTCTACTATAATAATTGAGAAATGTCTTTCTGCTTTCAGACCATGTAGAGTTAATGGGGTCAATTTATTAATAAAACTGCTGGTGCAATGCCGCCCCCTAAAGATTTGTGCCCACACAAGTAGGGGTAAAATTACACTGAATTGTGGTAAAAAAATAAACTTTCATGATTCAGATAGGGCATGTAATTTTAAACAAATTTTCAATTTACTTTTATCATCAATTTTGCTTTGTTCACTTGGTATTCTTAGTTGAAAGCAAAACCTAGGTAGGCTCATATGCTAATTTCTTAGCCCTTGAAGGTCGCCTCTTATCTGAATGCATTTTGACATTTTCTCACAACTAGAGGGCGTTATTTCATGGGTGCCCATGGTGTTACCTAGGAGTGAGCACTGATTGGCTAAAATGCAAATCTTTTAAAATAACTGAAATAAGGGGGAAGTCTGTAGAGGCTTAGATACAAGGTTATCACAGAGTTAAAAAGTATATTAATATAAGTGTGTTGGTTATGCAAAACTGGGGAATGAGTAATAAAGGGATTATATATTTTTTTAAACAATAAAAATTCTGGTAAGAGGTGAGATACCAGAAGACATGAGATGGATTATCATTTGAATTATAGTATTATTGTTGAAGCAGTGAGACAATGTAGTTTTTAACCTAAACTGGGTCAATAAAGCTACTCAGAAATTTCTACCATATGTACACACTTTTTTTTTCTAGGCACACAGGATTTTATTAATTATAATGTAGTACTTTATTTTTCCAATTAACAAGACATTATTGTTGACCTTATTACTGATATTTAATGGGACTTTTTTAAAGTGCATATTACACTTAAAGGGACAGTCTAGATCCAATACATAACTTTGATTACTTATTGTTACATACCTGAGCAGCATCCTGCAACTAATCCCACAACTATAAGCTTGTAAGAAATACATGAAACTTTTAAATATTCATTATTTGTTAGGAGCGGAAAATGGCCACCAAGCTCCGCCCACTTATTGCATGTATATTTTGGTATGTTAAGTTTCTCTAGTCACGATTGACTTAAATACGTTTTCTTACTTGCACATGCTGATTTGTGTGTGTGCAATTTGAAATAGTTAAAGGAACACTCAAGTCAAAATTAATCTTTCATGATTCATATAGAGCATGCAATTTTAAACAACTTTCCAATTTACTTCCAGTAACAAAATGTGCATAGTCTTTTTATATTTACACTTATAGAGTCCCCAGCTTCTACTCAGCATGTGCAATAATTCATATAATATACGTATATGCATTTGTGATTGGCTGATGGCTGTCACATGATATATGAGGAGTGTAAACAGACATAACATAACTAGAAAAAAAATCTACTACTCATTGGAAGTTCAGACATAGGGGCCGATTTATCATTTGTCGGACGGACATGATCCGCTGTAGCATTGTCTTGTTATGATGCATTTGTCGATTATGCAAATCTACTGCATTTACTGGTCCTTTAACTGAAAAATATTAAACATGCTCTGCTAAACTGTCATACAAGAAAACAGCAAACGGGACAAGAAGAAGATGTGAGCTGAGCTTGGCGGCCATTTTTTGGCAGCTAACAAATTATCATTATTTCAAAGTTTTATGCACTTCTTCGATGTGGAACCCATTGCAAGTTCTTGAATGGTATGTGACAATAAGTAATAAAGAATAAGTACTGGGTCTAGACTTTCCGTTAAAGGATTATGAGATTTGCATTAGAGTTTAGGATTATTTTTTAAGCAAATATAGAGTATTGCTGCTGCTTGTTTATTCTTGTTGTTGACTTGATCCTTTGTAAACATATGTGGGGATAGGTATTATTACAAATGGCTAGAGGAAATTGTTCTTTCTCAGACTATTGTTTCACACATAACCCGTGTGTTACCTTGTCCTCATCCAGGCATCTCCTAGGCTTTCCCACACGCGTCTTTCTTCCTCAGTCACATAATAGCTCAGCATTGTCAAAGCTTTCTGAGTAAGAAAAGGAGATACCACAGAAAAAGCGATATCCTTTCTGGGACTATTGGACAAGACCTGCAGCAGAGGGAGATGGAAAGATTTAATGGTAACGATTATATAATGTGCAGTATGCAAATTTAGCAACCCATTTCGCCATATTTCTCACCTTTGGAAGTGTGGTCATCATAATATGGATAAGATCTTTAGCTTTCGGCTCCTGAATATGGTCCTGGACTTTCGCCTGTGGAAATCACAGATTTTCATTTGAAGGGAAACATTTAATAAATGCATTACTATTTTCCCTGTAGACTTACAAGTTTTAAGGATGTAAAGGTCTTCTGTAGCTGGACATTTTATTGCTAAAGGGCTCCAAACTTTTAGAAGCATTGCCATTTTGTGGCTAGATTACGAGAGGAGCTCAAATTAGCGCTCCCGCTCACACGTTAACTTTGCTAGAAATAAGCTTTTTGCGTGAGTCGGGTAGCAGGCGTATTACAAGTTGAAAGTAAAATGATTCCACATAAGCAAAAAGTCCAACTTTGAATATTGTGAACACGTTAACATATTCCCCCTGCAGACTTCAATGCAGCACTAAAATTGGAAAAAACTAATCTTACTCGCGTGCACCCCAATGATGTTTAACCAGAGTGAGCTAACCTAACATGAATTAAGAATAATTCACATTCCAATGTTCTTGACACAGCAGAATATGTTCTATTTATTGTTAAACACGTATTTCTATATATAACTGATGTTTTTTGGTAAAATATATATCTATTTTGCAGGGTCATGGGATGTGTACCCAGTCCCCTCCCGTGTTTTGTATATGTCTAGGGTGATTACATAAGCCTGTGCACCCTTCACTTGTTCCCAGTTTGTTGGATTGAGAGCTTGCATTGTGTGGCTGTTTTAGGGACCCAGGTTTTGGAAGGGACCTTGACGAGGTATATAGATATATACAAATAAATATAGGAATATCTATTTTAAAATACTTCCCCTATGTGAAGAACATTGGCATGTGAAATATTTACAGTAAATACACAGTTAAACACTTTATTAAATATGAATATTACATAAATATGATTTTTCATGTTATCAGCTACTTGATTGCAAAGGGCTCCAATGCACATATATATATATATATATGTTTTTAAATATTTTTTTATCAAACAGTGTTATTATGAGTGCAACTGTACTGTTAAATGTATTTATGATGTGTTTTGTGCAACTTTCTTGTCGCATGTAACAGTTATCCAGAGCTCTGAAGTTACGCTAACCAGACACGCGTTAAATTCCATTGCGCTCAAGCAAACGTGTTCACTTTCAACTAATACGTGCGCTTCAACTAATATTGCTCATGCGCAGCAGTTAGCGACCACTCGTAATCTAGCCCCTAGCAGAGCAGCAATGCACAACTAGTAGAGCTGTGTTCAGCTAAGATCGGCAGTGCACTGCTGATTCAGAGTTAAACTTAAGTTAACTAGATTAAACTATGGTTGCCACCTCGGCCATGTTTTCATGGACACTTATGAGTTACACATGCTGCAGGGTGTGCAGGGAGAAACATTACATGAATAGTGCTGTCCAGGGTCACTATTCGTGTGCTTTCCAGGGCGCAGTGCATGTTCCCCTCTGCACACCCTGCAGCATGTGTAGCTCATAAGTGTTCAGGAAAACATGGCTGAGGTGGCAACCCTAGGTTATAAACACATAGTTCTGTGCAAGAAAAAGTACCCTACTATTTAAGATCCTTTTAATATTGCTCCTTTATGTGTCTTGAAGTAATGCAGCACCATAGTACAAATTTGGGGGTCGATCCGATAAAAATCGTCGCCCGCAAAAGCCGGCGACGCCAATATTTGCGCTGGTTTGGTATCACATATACGGCGTAACCTAGAAGTTACGCCCGTATATTTCTGCCGTCGCCCGTAGTTTTTTTGGCTATAGGCAGGTATACCAAACCAGCGCAGTTTGGTATCCAATATGCAGCGTAAGGACTTACGTGGCGAAAATGGAGAAAACTTACTCCATTTTCACCTCGCCACAAAAAGCAGCCGTAAGAAGCCTTACGCTGACTATTGGAGCCCCGTAACTCCCTAAACTAACTAGAAAATAAACCTAACACCTAACGCATGCGCAATGTCTATCTACCTGTCAACCGCGATCCCCCCCCCCCCCGAAATCCCTAATAAAGTTATTAACCCCTAAACCGCCGCTCCCGGACCCCGCCGCCATCTACATAAACTAAAGAAGATGCCGCCGGAAGGATGAAGACTTTGCTGCCGCTTGGAGGAAGACGTCGCCGGAGGAAGAAAAGGCCCTTTTAAGGGCTGGTAAGGTAAAGAGCTTTGAAATTTTTTTAATTTAGAATAGGGCAGGGAATTTTTTTTATTTTGGGGGGCTTTATTATTTTATTAGGGGGCTTAGAATAGGTGTAATTAGCTTAAAAATCTTGTAATCTTTTTTTTATTTTTTGTAATTTAGTGTTTGTTTTTTTTTGTAATTTAGTTTAGTTAATTTAATTGTATTTTTAGATAGATGTTTGTAGTTTATTTAATTTATTAATAGTGTATGTGTATTTGTAACTTAGGTTAGGATTTATTTTACAGGTAATTGGGTAATTATTTTAACTAGGTAGATATTAAATAGTTAATAACTATTTAATAGCTATTATACCTAGTTAAAATAATTAACAATTTACCTGTAAAATAAATATTAACCCTAACATAGCTACAATGTAATTATTAATTATATTGTAGCTATCGTAGGGTTTATTTTATAGGTAAGTATTTAGATTTAAATAGGAAAATTTTAGTTTATAAATGAATTAGATTAATTTAATATAAATTTAGTTAGGGGTGTTAGGGTTAGATAGAGTTAATATAGTTAATATAAATACTATAGTAACTATATTAACTATATTAACCCTAATATAATTAGGGTTAATATATATAATGTAATACCTATATTAACTATAATATACTTAGGGTTAATATAGATAATATAGCTGGCGGCGGGGTAGGTAGATTAAATTAGGGGTTAATCATTTTAATAGAGATGGCGGCGGTGTTAGGGGCTTACATTAGGGGTTAATAATTTTAATATAGATGGCGGCGGTGTAAGGGGCTTACATTAGGGGTTAATAATTTTAATAGAGATGGCGGCGGTGTTAGGGGCTCACTTTAGGGGGTTATAGATTTAATATAGCTGGCGGCGGGGTACGGGAGCGACGGTTTAGGGGTTAATAACTTTATTAGGTTGCGGCGGGGTACGGGAGCGGCGGTTTAGGGGTTAATAACTTTTTTTGTTGTTAGGCTAGTGAGGGGGGATAGCGGATAGAGGGTTAGACTTGTCGGGCTATGTTTAGGAGGCGTGTTAGACAGTGCGGGTGATTTAGACTTTAGTAAGGTTTTGTAGGCGCCGGCAGTTTCTAACGTGGCGCAAGTCACTGGCGACTCCAAAAATCTGTACTTACGCAGATTTCTGGACATCGCTGGTTTGTGAGACTTGCGCCACTTTAGCAAGTGACGGCGCCGCATATTGGATGGCTCGAGTTGCGAGCTGAAACTGCGGGCGACGCGGGTTCCCTCGCTTGCGCCGCAAACTGCGATCTATATCGGATCGCGCCCTTGATGTCTATGACAATCAGTTGCAAAAATCATTTTAAGCAATGATCAGCATCAAGGCATTAGTTTTTTCAGATAACTTAAGGGTAGGGAATCAGTGAAAAAGACTATCAAGAACGAGCAGCAGACATCATAATTGTATAGGATTTTATGTTTCAGTAGAATATAGTCTACACTAGTCAGCATATAAAGCTATTATCCAATATCCATTTACCTCCTGATGGACTGATCCAAACTTTATCATTTTATTTCTTGTCTCCCAAGTAGAATTTTTTTAGAAAACAAAATATAATATTCCTAATAATAAAGAAAGCTGGAGAAAGCACATGATATATTTATGCAACATCTGCTGACAAATCACATGTGAAAATGATGGATCCTGAGTGTCTGTGGTCTATTAAGTAATGTTGGAATGTTTTACAAAGGCGCTTTGTATTTGTTATTTATACAGTTTTAAACTGAGTGTGTTCACAAAAAATGGGCCGGCATCTAAACTTACATTCTTGCATTTCAAATAAAGATACCAAGAGAATGAAGAGAATTTGATAATAGGAGTAAATTAGAAAGTTGCTTAAAATTGCATGCTCTATCTGAATCACAAAAGAAAACATTTGGGTTCAGTGTCCCTTTAACCCCTTAATGACCGAGGACGTGCAGGGTACGTCCTTTAAAAAAAGTCACTTAACGACCAAGGACGTACCCTGCACGTCCTCGGTTTGGAAAGCAGCTGGAAGCGATCCTGATCACTTCCAGCTGTTTTCCGGTTATTGCAGGATGCCTCGATATTGAGGCATCCTGCAATAACATTTTTTACCCCTCCGGTGCAGAGAGAGCCACTCTGTGGCCCTCTCTGCACCGGACATCGATGGCCGCATTCGTTGGTGGGTGGGAGCTGAAGTGGGAGGTGGGTGGGCGGCCATCGATGGCTTCTTGGTCAGAGAGGGGGGCGGGATCGGGGGCGGTATCGCCGGGGCGCGCACGGGCGCGCGCGCGTGCACGGGGGTGGTGGGCGGGCGCGTGCACGGGGAGGGAGCGGGTGGGAACCACTTACACTACAGAAACGGTTTTTTTTATTATGGGGAGAAAGGAGGGATAAAATCCCTGATTAAAGGGATCTGGGAGGGGGTGGGGGATTAGTCTTGGGGGGGGGGAAGCTACACTGCAGAAAAAACAAAAATAAAAAAAGCTGCCAGTACCCAAGATGGCCCCCAATAAGGCAGAGGGGGAGGGTTAGAGAGCTGTTTTGGGGGGGATCAGGGAGGTTGGGGGCTAAGGGGGGGAATCTTACACAGCAGCATATGTAAATATGCTATATATAAAAAAAGGATACCTTTTATTTTAGTACTGGCAGACTTTCTGCCAGTACTTAAGATGGCGGGGACAATTTTTGGGGTGGGGGAGGAAAGAGAGCTCTTTGGGAGGGATCAGGGGGTCTGATGTGTCAGGTGGGAAGCTGATCTCTACACTAAAGCTAAAATTAACCCTGCAAACTCCATACAAGCTACCTAATTAACCCCTTCATTGCTGGGCATAATTCACGTGTTGTGCGCAGTGGCATTTAGCGGCCTTCTAATTACCAAAAAGCAACACCAAATCCATATATGTCTGCTATTTTTGAACAAAGGAGACCCCAGAGAAGCATTTACAACCATTTGTGCCATAATTGCACAAAATGTTTGTAAATGATTTCAGTGAGAAATCTAAAATTTTTAAAAAATTAAACTTTTTTCTTTATTTGATCGCATTTGGCGGTGAAATGGTGGCATGAAATATACCAAAATGGGCCTAGATCAATACTTTGGGTTGTCTACTACACTAAAGCTAAAATTACCCCAAAAAGCTCCCTACATGCTCCCTTATTAACCCCTTCCCTGCTGTGCATAATACACGCATGGTGCGCAGTGGCATTTAGCGGCCTTCTAATTACCAAAAAGCAACGTCAAAGCCATATATGTCTGCTATTTCTGAACAAAGGGGATTCCAGAGAAAAATTTACAACCATTTATGCCATAATTGCACAAGCTGTTTGTAAATAATTTCAGTGAGAATCCTAAAGTTTGTGAAAAAAATTGTGAAAAAGTGAACAATTTTTTTTATTTGATCGCATTTGGTGGTGAAATGGTGGCATGAAATATACCAAAATGGGCCTAGATCAATACTTTGGGATGTCTTCTAAAAAAAAATATATACATGTCAAGGGATATTCAGGTATTCCTGACAGATATCAGGGTTCCAATGTAACTAGCGCTCATTTTGAAAAAAAGTGGTTTGGAAATAGCAAAGTGCTACTTATATTTATTGCCCTATAACTTGCAAAAAAAAGCAAAGAACATGTAAACATTGGGTATTTCTAAACTCTGGACAAAATTTAGAAATTATTTAGCATGGGTGTTTTTTGGTGGTTGTAGATGTGTAACAGATTTTGGGGGACAAAGTTAGAAAAAGTGTGTTTTTTCCATTTTTTCCTCATATTTTATATTTTTTTTATAGTAAATGATAAGATATGATGAAAGTAATGGTATCTTTAGAAAGTCCATTTAATGGTGAGAAAAACGGTATATAATATGTGTGGGTGCAGTAAAAGAGTAAGAGGAAAATTACAGCTAAACACAAACACTGCAAAAATGTAAAAATAGCCTTGGTCCCAAATGGACAGAAAATGGAAAAGTGCTGTGGTCATTAAGGGGTTAAAGGGACATGAAACCCAATTTTTTTTTCTCTCTTAATTCAGATAGAAAATACAATTTTTAACAACTTTCTAATTTACTTCTATTATCACATTTGTTTCATTCTCTTAGTATCATTTGTTGAAGAAGCAGCAATGCACTAATGGTTTCTAACTGAACTCATGGGCGAGCCAATCACAGACCCTAGGTTCTCTGCTGCTCCTGAGCTTGCTTAGATAAACCTTTCAGCAAAGGATAACAAGAGAAGGAAGCAAATTAAATAATAGAAGTAAACTGGAAAGTTATTTAAAATTGTATTCTCTATCTGAATCATGAAATAAATTTTTTGGGTTTCATGTCCCTTTAACATAGGTTAAGTAACAGGCCAAATATAAATAATTTGATTATTAGGGCTCCTAATAAATGGAGCCCTAATAATCAAATTATTTATATTTGGCCTGATGCTGCTTCTGAGTCTTATCGTTTCAGGTCTGCCTGAAACGGAGGTTAAGAAGCAGCAGTCGTAAGACTTCTTAATTTCTCCATCACCTAAAAAACTGAAATCATTCTGATCCGATCGGGATGATTTATGGCCCCTGCTCACGGCCGATTGGACGCCAGTGAGCAGGGGGCGGCATTGCACAAACATTTCACTAGAAATGCTTGTGCAATGTTAAATGCCGACAGCATATGCTGTCGACATTAGCAAGGTCAAGCAGACTAGATTCGCTACAGCAAATCATGTCTTGTTCATAAATCTACCCCATACAGTTAACATTTGGAAACACACCCCAAAAGATTAATCAAAAATAATTTTACAAAAACAAATACTTGCATATATGCCAGAATAGCATAAATCAGAATCCACATGCTATCCAGCAATACAGATATAAAGAAATAGATACTGAAACATTGCAGTTTTCTAAATTAAAAAAGGATGACACATTTAAATTATTTTAAGTCTGAAGATTAATGGCTAGATTACGAGTTCTGCATTAGCCTTAAAAAGCAGCGTTAAGGGCTCCTAACGCTGCTTTTTATCTAACGCTGGTATTACGAGTCAGGCAGGAAAGGGTCTACCGCTCACTTTTTTTCCGCGACTCGAGGCTACCGCAAATCCCCTTACGTCAATTGCGTATCCTATCTTTTCTATGGGATTTGCCTAACGCTGGTATTACGAGTCTTGGAAGAAGTGAGCGGTAGACCCTCTACCGCCAAGACTCCAACCGCAAAAAAAGTCAGTAGTTAAGAGCTTTATGGGCTAAAGCCGGAACTACAGTGCTATAAAGTACACTAACACCCATAAACTACCTATGAACCCCTAAACCGAGGCCCCCCACATCGCAAACCCTTTACTAAAATTATTTAACCCCTAATCTTCCGACCGGACATCGCCGCCACCTACATTATCCCTATGAACCCCTAATCTGCTGCCCCTAACATCTCTGACACCTATATTATATTTATTACCCCCTAATCTGCCGCCCCCAACGTCGCCGCCACCTACCTACACTTATTAACCCCTAATCTGCCAACCGGACATCGCCGCCACTATAATAAATGTATTAACCCCTAAACCGCCGTACTCCCGCCTCGCAAACACTATAATAAATTTTATTAACCCCTAATCTGCCCTCCCTAACATCGCCGCCACCTACATACAATTATTAACCCCTAATCTGCCACCCCCAACGTCGCCGATACTATAATAAAGTTATTAACCCCTAAACCTAAGTCTAACCCTAACACCCCCCTAAGTTAAATATAATTTAAATAAAACGAAATTAATTTACTATAATGAAATAAATTATTCCTTTTTAAAAATAAATACTTACCTATAAAATAAACCCTAATATAGCTACAATATAACTAATAGTTACATTGTAGCTATTTTAGGATTTATATTTATTTTACAGGCAACTTTGTATTTATTTTAACTAGGTACAATAGCTATTAAATAGTTAATAACTATTTAATAGCTACCTAGTTAAAATAATTACAAAATTACCTGTAAAATAAATCCTAACCTAAGTTACAAATACACTTAACACTACACTATCAATAAATTAATTAAATAATTTAGCTACAATTATCTAAACTAAAATACAATTAAATAAACTAAACTATAATACAGAAAAAAACAAACACTAAATTACAGAAAATAAAAAAATATTACAATAATTTTAATCTAATTACACCTAATCTAAACCCCCTAATAAAATAAAAAAAAACCCAAAATAATACAATTCCCTACCCTATACTAAATTACAAAGTAATCAGCTCTTTTACCAGCCCTTAAAAGGGCTTTTTGCGGGGCATTGCCCCAAAGTAATCAGCTCTTTTACCTGTAAAAAAAAATACAATCACCCCCCCAACATTACAACCCACCACCCACACACCCCTATTCTAAAACCCACCCGATCCCCCCTTAAAAAAAAATAACACTACCCCCCGGTCACCGATGGAACAGAAGTGGATATCCGGAGCGGCAGAAGTCTTGATCCAATCGGGGCAGAAGAGGTCCTCCAAGCGGCAGATGTCTTCATCCAAGCGGCATCTTCTATCTTCAATCAACCGGAGCGGAGCCATCTTGAATCCAGCCGACGAGGAGCAATCCTCTTCTTCTGATGTCCTAAGTCCGAATGAAGGTTCCTTTAAATGACGTCATCCAAGATGGCGTCCCTCGCATTCCAATTGGCTGATAGGATTCTATCAGCCAATAGGAATTAAGGTAGGAAAAATCCGATTGGCTGATATAATCAGCCAATCGGATTGAAGTTCAATCCGATTGGCTGATTGGATGAGCCAATAGAATGCGAGGTCAATTCTATTGGCTGATCCAATCAGCCAATCAAATTGAACTTCAATCCGATTGGCTGATTACATCAGCCAATCGGATTTTTCCTACCTTAATTCTGATTGGCTGATAGAATCCTATCAGCCAATCGGAATTCGAGGGACGCCATCTTGGATGATGTCATTTAAAGGAACCTTCATTCAGACTTAGGACATCGGAAGAAGAGGATGGCTCCGAGTCGGCTGGATTCAAGATGGCTCCGCTCCGCTCCAGTTGATTGAAGATAGAAGATGCCGCTTGGATGAAGACATCTGCCGCTTGGAGGACCTCTTCTGCCCCGATCGGATCAAGACTTCTGCCGCTGCAGATGTCCACTTCTGTTCCATCAGTGGCCGGCTGGCTGAAGACGGCTCAAGGTAGGGTGATCTTCAGGGGGGTAGTGTTAGGTTTTTTTAAGGGGGGATCGGGTGAGTTTTAGAGTAGGGGTGTGTGGGTGGTGGGTTGTAATGTTGGGGGGGGATTGTATTTTTTTTTACAGGTAAAAGAGCTGATTACTTTGGGGCAATGCCCAGCAAAAAGCCCTTTTAATGGCTGGTAAAAGAGCTGATTACTTTGTAATTTAGTATAGGGTAGGGAATTTTATTATTTTGGGGGGCTTTTTTATTTTATTAGGGGGTTTAGATTAGGTGTAATTAGATTAAAATTCTTGTAATATTTTTTTATTTTTTGTAATTTAGTGTTTGTTTTTTGTACTATAGTTTAATTTATTTAATTGTATTTTAGTTTAGCTAATTGTAGTTAATTTATTTAATTAATTTATTGATAGTGTAGTGGTAGGTGTATTTGTAACTTAGGTTAGGATTTATTTTACAGGTAATTTTGTAATTATTTTATTAACTTATTAATTATTTAATAGCTATTGTACCTAGTTAAAATAAATACAAAGTTGCCTGTAAAATAAAAATAAATCCTAAAATAGCTACAATGTAACTATTAGTTATATTGTAGCTATATTAGGGTTTATTTTATAGGTAAGTATTTAGTTTTAAATAGGATTAATTTATTTAATGATAGTAATTTTAGTTCGTTTTATTTAAATTATATTTAAGTTAGGGGGGTGTTAGGGTTAGGTTTATACTTAGGTTTAGGGGTTAATAACTTTATTATAGTAGCGGCGACGTTGGGGGTGGCAGATTAGGGGTTAATAATTGTATGTAGGTGGCGGCGATGTTAGGGAGGGCAGATTAGGGGTTAATAAAATTTATTATAGTGTTTGCGAGGCGGGAGTGTGCGGCGGTTTAGGGGTTAATACATTTATTATAGTGGCGGCGATGTCCGGTCGACAGATTAGGGGTTAATAAGTGTTGGTAGGTGGCGGCGACGTTGGGGGGGGGGACAGATTAGGGGTTAATAAATATAATATAGGTGTCGGCGATGTTAGGGACAGCAGATTAGGGGTTCATAACTATAATGTAGGTTGCGGCGGTGTCCGGAGCAGTAGATTAGGGGTTAATAATATTATGCAGGTGTCATAGCGGGGCGGCAGATTAGAGGTTAATAAGTGTAAGGTTAGGGGTGTTTAGACTCGGGGTTCATGTTAGGGTGTTAGGTGTAGACTTAGAAAGTGTTTCTCCATAGGAAACAATGGGGCTGCGTTAGGAGCTGAACGCTGCTTTTTTGCAGGTGTTAGGTTTTTTTCAGCCAGCTCAGCCCCATTGTTTCCTATGGGGAAATCGTGCACGAGCACGTTTTTCCAGCTTACCGCTACCGTAGGCAACGCTGGTATTGAGAGTTGAAGTGGAGCTAAATTTGGCTCAACGCTCCCTATTCTGAGGCTAACGCAGCCATTCAGACAACTCATAATACCAGCGTTGTCTTAAGGGTGCGCTGGAAAAAAATGGCTCGTTAGCACCGCGGGTCTTTACCGACAAAACTCGTAATCTAGGCATAAATGTTTTTTTCCCAATTAATTAAGGGGGTATTTATTAAAGCAGAGTTTATTAGAATTATTATTAGTCAAATTTCTTTAAATAACAAAATTTATGCTTACCTGATAAATTTCTTTCTTTTGAGATGTACCGAGTCCATGGTTTCATCCTTACTTGTGGGATATTATCCTTCCCAACAGGAAGTGGCAAAGAGAGCACCCACAGCAGAGCTGTCTATATAGCACCCCCCTTAACTCCACCCCCCAGTCATTCGACCGAAGGCCAAGGAAGAAAAAGGAGAAACTATAAGGTGCAGAGGTGACTGAAGTTTTCAATAAAAAATACTACCTGTCTTGAACAGACAGGGCGGGCCGTGGACTCGGTACATCGCAAAAGAAAGAAATTTATCAGGTAAGCATAAATTTTGTTTTCTCTTGCAAGATGTACCGAGTCCACGGTTTCATCCTTACTTGTGGTATACCAATACCAAAGCTTTAGGACACGGATGAAGGGAGGGACAAGACAGGAACCTAAAGTGAAGGCACCACTGCTTGCAAAACCTTCCTCCCAAAAATAGCCTCCGAAGAAGCAAAAGTATTGAATTTGTAAAATTTGGAAAAGGTATGAAGCGAAGACCAAGTCGCAGCCTTACAAATTTGTTCAACAGAAGCATCATTCTTAAAAGCCCATGTGGAAGCCACCGCTCTAGTAGAGTGAGCAGTAATTCTTTCAGGAGGCTGCTGTCCAGCAGTCTCATAAGCCAAACAGATGATGCTTTTCAGCCAAAAGGAAAGAGAGGTAGCCGTAGCCTTTTGACCCCTACGCTTTCCAGAATAGACAACAAACAAAGAAGATGTTTGATGAAAATCTTTGGTTGCTTGCAAGTAAAACTTCAAAGCACGAACCGCATCCAAGTTGTGCAACAGACGTTCCTTCTTAGAAGAAGGATTAGGACACAGAGAAGGAACAACAATTTCCTGATTGATATTCCTGTTAGTATCAACCTTAGGGAGGAACCCAGGTTTGGTACCCAAAACCACCTTATCAGCATGGAAAACAAGATAAGGTGAATCACATTGTAATGCAGATAGTTCAGAAACTCTTCGAGCTGAAGAGATAGCAACTAGAAACAGAACTTTCCAAGATAGAAGCCTAATATTTATGGAATGCATGGGTTCAAACGGAACCCCCTGAAGAACTTTAAGAACTAAATTTAGACTCTATGGCGGAGCAACAGGTTTAAACACAGGCTTGATTCTAACTAAAGCCTGACAAAAAGCCCCAATGTCTGGAACATCTGCCAGACGCTTGTGCAATAAAATAGACAAAGCAGATATCTGTCCTTTTAAGGAACTAGCTGACAATCCTTTCTTAAAAATCCCTCTTGGAGAAAAGACAAAATCCTAGGAATCCTGATCTTACTCCATGAGAAGCCTTAGGATTCGCACCAAAAAAGATATTACGCCATATGTTATGATAGATTTTCCTGGTGACAGGCTTTCGAGCCTGAATTAAGGTATCTATGACTGACTCAGAGAAACCCTGCTTTGATAAAATCAAGCGTTCAATCTCCAAGCAGTCAATTGCAGAGAAATCAGATTTGGATGCTTGAACGGACCTTGAATCAGAAGGTCCTGTCTCAGTGGCAGAGACCATGGTGGCAGAGATGACATGTCCACCAGGTATGCATACCAAGTCCTGCGTGGCCACGCAGGAGCTATCAAAATCACCGAAGCTCTCTCCTGTTTGATTCTGGCAATCAGACGCGGAAGGAGAGGGAATGGTGGAAACACATAAGCCAGGTTGAACGACCAGGGTACTGCTAGAGCATCTATCAGTACTGCCTGAGGATCCCTTGACCTGGACCCGTAATGAGGAAGTTTGGCATTCTGACGAGATGCCATCAGATCCAATTCTGGTGTGCCCCATTGCTGAATCAATTGTGCAAACACCTCCGGATGGAGTTCCCACTCCCCTGGATGAAAAGTCTGACGACTTATAAAATCCGCTTCCCAGTTCTCCACTCCTGGGATATAGATTGCTGATAGATAGCAAGAGTGAGTCTCTGCCCATTGAATTATCTTGGTAACCTCTATCATCGCTAGAGAACTCTTTGTTCCCCCCTGATGATTGATATATGCTACAGTCGTGATATTGTCCGACTGGAATCTTATGAATCTGGCCGACGCCAACTGAGGCCACGCCTGAAGCGCGTTGAATATCGCTCTCAGTTCTAGAATATTTATCGGGAGGAGAGCCTCCTCCTGAGTCCACAAACCCTGTGCTTTCAGGGAATTCCAGACTGCACCCAGCCCAATAGGCTGGCGTCCGTCGTCACTATGACCCACACTGGCCTGCGGAAACACATTCCTTTGGACAGATGATCCTGTGACAACCACCAAAGAAGAGAGTCCCTGGTCTCTTGGTCCAGATTTATCTGAGGAGATAAATCTGCATAATCCCCATTCCACTGTTTGAGCATGCAAAGTTTCAGTGGTCTGAGATGCAGACGAGCAAACGGAACTATGTCCATTGCTGCTACCATTAGTCCGATTACCTCCATACACTGAGCCACTGATGGCTGAGGAATGGAATGAAGAGCTCGGCAGGTGGCTAGAATCTTTGATTTCCTGACCTCTGTCAGAAATATTTTCATGTCCACCGAGTCTATCAGAGTCCCTAGGAATGAAACTCTTGTGAGAGGGGAAAGAGAGCTCTTTTTTACGTTCACCTTGCACCCATGAGATCTTAGAAAGGCCAACACGAAGTCCGTGTGAGACTTGGCTAGTTGGAAAGTCGACGCTTGAATTAGAACGTCGTCTAGATAAGGCGCCACTGCTATGCCCCTCGGCCTTAAAACCGCCAGAAGGGACCCTAGAACCTTTGTGAATATTCTTGGAGCCGTGGCCAACCCGAAGGGAAGAGCCACAAACTGGTAATGCTTGTCCAGAAAGGCAAACCTGAGGAATTGATGATGACCTTTGTGGATATGAATGTGTAGATACGCATCCTTTAAGTCCACGGTGGTCATATATTGACCCTCCTGGATCAATGGTAAAATAGTCCGAATGGTCTCCATCCTGAAGGATTGGACTCTGAGGAATTGGTTTAGGATCTTCAGATCTAGGATTGGTCTGAAGGTTCCCTCTTTTTTGGGAACCACAAACAGATTGGAGTAGAACCCCTGCCAATGTTCTGTTCTTGGAACAGGGCAGATCACTCCCATGGTAAGTAGATCTTCTACACAGCGTAAGAACGCCTCTCTTTTTGTCTGGTTTACAGACAATTGAGAAAGATGGAATCTCCCCCTTGGAGGAGAATCTTTGAAATCTAGAAGATACCCCTGGGTTACGATGTCTACCGCCCAGGAGTCCTGAACATCTCTTGCCCAAGCCTGAGCAAAGAGAGAGAGTCTGCCCCTACTAGATCCGCTCCCGGATCGGGGGCTACCCCTTCATGCTGTCTTGGTGGCAGCAGCAGGCTTCTTGGCCTGTTTACCCTTGTTCCAAGCCTGATTAGGTCTCCAGACTGGATTGGCTTGAGCAAAGTTCCCCTCTTGCCTTGCAGCAGGGGAAGAGGGAGTGGGACCACCCTTGAAGTTTCGAAAGGAACGAAAATTATTCTGTTTGGTCCTCAACTTATTTGACTTATCCTGAGGGAGGGCATGACCCTTCCCTCCAGTGATATCTGAAATGATCTCTTTCAGTCCAGGCCCGAATAGGGTCTTACCCTTGAAAGGGATGGTCAAAAGCTTAGATTTTGATGACACATCAGCCGACCAGGACTTAAGCCATAACGCTCTATGTGCTAAAATGGCAAAACCTGAATTCTTAGCCGCTAATTTAGCCAGATGGAAAGCGGCGTCTGTAATGAAAGAATTAGCTAGCTTAAGAGCCCTAATTCTATCCAGAATATCATCTAATGGGGTCTCCACCTGAAGAGCCTCTTCCAGAGCCTCAAACCAAAAGGCAGCTTCCGTGTGTTTTGGCTGGTTCAAGAATCTCTTCAACTTTGCGATCATTCCTTGGTCAAGCTCCACTTCACTGTTTGCGCACCTCCAAGAGAGTCCACTTTCTCTTTTTCCTTACAGGAACAATGCACGCTATAGGCTGGAGAAGAAAACCCTGATGAACAAAAATTTTCTTTAGGAGACCCTCTAATTTTTTATCCATAGGATCTTTGAAAGCACAACTGTCTTCAATAGGTATAGTTGTACGCTTAGCCAGAGTAGAAATAGGTCCCTCCACCTTAGGGACCGTCTGCCACGAGTCCCGCATGGTGTTGGATATGGGAAACATCTTCTTAAAAATAGGAGGGGGAGCGAACGGAATACCTGGTCTATCCCACTCCTTAGTAACAATGTCCGAAATCCTCTTAGGGACCCGAGAAACATCAGTGTAAACAGGAACCTCTAAAAATTTGTCCCTTTTACACAATTTCTCTGGAACTACAATAGGGTCACAATCTTCCAGAGTCGCTAAGACCTCCCTGAGCAATAAGCGGAGGTGTTCTAGCTTAAACTTAAATGCCGTCATATCTGAATCTATCTGAGGGAACATCTTTCCTGAATCAGAAATCTCTCCCTCAGATAGCAAATCCCTCATCCCTACCTCTGAACATTGTGAGGGAACATCGGATACGGCTACTAAAGCGTCAGAGGGCTCAGCATTTGTTCTTAACCCAGAGCTACTGCACTTCCCTGGCAACCCAGGCAGCTTAGATAAAACCTCTGTGAGGGTAGTATTCATAACTGAGGCCATATCTTGCAAGGTGAAAGAATTAGACGCACTAGAGGTACTAGGCGTAACTTGTGCGGGCGTTACTGGTTGTGACACTTGGGGAGAACTAGATGGCAAAACCTGATTTCCTTCTGTCTGAGAATCATCCAGTGCCAAACTTTTATAAGTCAAAATATGTTGTTTGCAATTTATAGACATATCAGTACATGTGGGACACATTCTAAGAGGGGGTTCCACAATGGCTTCTAAACATATTGAGCAAGTAGTTTCCTCAATGTCAGACATGTTGAACAGGCTAGTAATGAGACAAGCAAGCTTGAAAAACACTTTATTCAGTAAAAAAAATAACAATTTAATAAACGGTACTGTGCCTTTAAGAGAAAAAAAAGGCAGACACAAACTGCAAAACTGCTTAAAAATACCTCAAATTTCTTGAAATTTTTACAGCAGATCCCTTAAGCTTTAATAAGATTGCACCACAAGCAAATAAACAATTAAACCCCAAATAAGGAAACCGGATTGACAAAGTGTGAAAAAAATGGTAAAAACCCTGTCAGCACCTTGCCACAGCTCTGCTGTGGCGCCTACCTGCCCTTAGGGATTGATAATGTGGGGATAAAGCTTCGATTTGGTCCCAGAAGTTCACCAGGACCCTCCGGTGTTGTAGCTTGCTGCTTGTTCAGAAAAAACAACTGCGCAACTGAGGCGCGAAAATAGGCCCCGCCCATCTCACTCGATGTTACTGAGGCCTTCAAACAAACACACCAAGCGTTTAACCAGCCATGTGGGTTCTAAAAACCCCAAAAAAGCCAAGTGTACCCTTAATACAGTTGTCCCTTAAAGTATAATTAACAGCACTCCCAGAACACACAACCGTTTGCTATAAGTCATTCAAACTGCGTGTTAACCATAAGTTTAGCCCTTATGCAAGCTTAGTAATGCCCCTTACAAATCTAGGATTACTGCTTACCCTTCCCCTCATGGGGATACTTTCAGCCTTTCTGAAATATCACAGTCTCTCCAGAAAAAACGACTGAACATACCTCATTGCTGTATAGCAAGAAACCGTTCCTCACACTGAAGTTTTCCTGTACTCCTCAGCTTCTGTGGGAACAGCAGTGGACCTTAGTTACAAATGCTAAGATCATCATCCTCTAGGCAGAAATCTTCATCCATCTCCTGCCTGAGAGTAAATAGTACACACCGGTACCATTTAAAAATAACAAACTCTTGCTTGAAGAAAATAAAAAACTAACATTTTATCACCTCTTTCACTTTACCCTTCCTGCTTAGAGCCGGCAAAGAGAATGACTGGGGGGTGGAGTTAAGGGGGGAGCTATATAGACAGCTCTGCTGTGGGTGCTCTCTTTGCCACTTCCTGTTGGGTACATCTTGCTAAAGAAATAAATATTTTTTCAAACATTTAAACTAATTAACTATGTTTAACTGAGATATTTAATAGATAAATTACCTAAAATATTTTAGATTTTAGCAGATTTAACAAGTTTTAGGCCATGTTAAACACATAGTTAAAGGCCACTCCAGAGCTGCAATGAACTGTCGATCCTCAGCTGAACATGACTGGTTATTGGTAGCTACACATATATGCTGCCCCTTATTCTCTAACTGGCCATGTTCAGTAGTGCATTGCTGGGTGTTAAGAACATAGTTGTCCACCACCAATAGTGCAATAATAAATAGCTCTAACACATTTGAAAATTAAATTTTTAATTATTGTTTTTTATGTTAATTTAAATTAAATTAAATTATCTAAAAAATATTTGACAGTACAACAACAGATCTCCTAACTGTCCCTATTTTAGAGGGGCAGTCTCTTTACAGAATTTCTCTTAGCCCCTCCCACAGAACACTCAAACAACCACAAACTACCGTGACACACCCACAGACCACCCAGAAATACCCATAATCCCTCCCACTAACCATCCATGATCCCTCCCCTCTCAACACGGCTCCACCTACAAAATGGTGACAGGCTTCTATTGGGAAATGGAAATTTAACAGAATTCTTAGTCTAACTTAGGGACATTCCCTTCATTTCACAATGTAAACATATGTCAAATGCCTTATAATACTATGCTCAATAAAAAGTTTTGGTTCCATTTTTTTCTTATAATTTTAAGTTTTCTGTCTAACATATTAAGAAATATATTGTTTTGAAAATTACTAGCATATTTTGTATATTTTACAAGTTACAATCAATCATACTTTTAATGATATATACTTTCCTATTTAGAATGGGTCTCAATGAGTGGGCTGGACAAGGATCCTTGGATATGTTTAAAGTTTCCTCATAATTCTCATACCCCCTGCATATTTCTGTATTTTACGTCACCAGCTGTAAATAGGTGAGTTTATCTCAAAGTATGTTGTTATTAGCGTAAACGAAAAATGTGTTATATAATTTATTTTAAATGGATTTTACCAGTGCCAGGTGCTTCCATGTAAATCTTTCAGTCTTCTGCAAGATTATGGATTTCAAAGAGTTTGGGTACCTTCTATTGGAAGCATCTTCCAACTTGCAAGGATTTCCATGTTTAGTGTTTTTTCTTGGAAATTTTATAGAGGATTCAGAGGTTTGCAAGCTGATTTTTCTCATTGCTAGCGAGTATTTGTGAATCCACCCCATGATGTTTAATAGATGTTCAGTGTTCAGTCTTTTGTTGTTGTTTTTCTCTAAATGTGGACATTAGACCTAAGTGATTTCAGCAAACATAAACCCTTGTATAGGATTTCTGTGTTGTGTAAAGAGATGTGGTATTAGCTGGAGTGGAAACTTACCATTAAATTAAAGGAATATTTTATCTTCTGCAAGCAATCTATACATTCTAATTCTGGGATTGCAGACTTTCCTGTAGATGAAGAAATAGAACAAATTAAATATACAATATAATGAGTTACAAGGGAAGAACCATAAACAAGTGTTAGGTTGCAAAGATATTTACTCTAGATAACATATTAGCACAGTAAATGTATTATCATGCCTCTGTCAGGAATCTTGCGTAATTGTCATTGGTTGACCACAGGCTCCCCAGGCAGTACAAATGTCCCAGTTACCAGGGACTGTTGAGCTCTGCAAAGAGCATTACCCAACTCTACCCATGAAGAGCAGCCCCATACATAACACACCAACCCTCCTGTTGTGACTCTACCCAATAAATACAGGTGGCCCATCACCCAAAAGTCCCTTCACCTCCATGTGCTGGGAAGTATCTGGGAAATGTTGGGAGGTATTTTATTCTCCATGCACCCCTCCCCACATACTCAAAATTACCTCTTTTCTTTTTCTTCTTATCAGGACCTAATGTTCCAACAAATAGCTCAATGTCCCTGAGTACATGATTCAGAACTTCCTGTGGAAGTAAAGGAGTAGAGTCAGTTATAAAGTCATAATAAATCATACAGGACATCTCTCTCATGGGTAAAAATGGATATGGCCCTGCTTACTCACTGCTTAGACTTGTAACATTTATGTATGTGCAGGAAACTACTGAGCATGTACTAATATGCAATGTAATGTAAAAATCATGCACAAAAAAAATTGAAAAGTTTGAACCCTTTGATTTAAATAAATCTATAAACCATATTAAAACTAGCTGTGCAATAAGTGTTTGGAATACCTTTGGAGAGGGTTTTCAATGAAAAAGACTTAAGAAATCATTAGAAAAACACCAAAAACTGGGTTTTCATGAATTAGAATTTCAAATTTTGAATTACCTTTGAAACCCTTTGCAAAGATTTTTATGGACCAAATAGTTGTCAAATATATACTGTATGTATAAGGTATGGCTTATATAGGTGTGAATTATACATGTGTTAGAGTAAATAAAAGTAAAGTAAAAAAGTAGAGTAAAATAAAAAAAAAAATTTTGGTGCCTGAAGTCCCTTAAGTTTATCATTGAAGCACAAAATCCCATTCAATTTCACAGGTCCACCTCTTCATATGTGTTAATTGTCAAAACCATTACATGTGTTTTTAATAGCATTCCAGGTGCTATATGTGGCTAATGAGGTCCAAAAGTTGTGTGAGTAGTGCTAGCATGATTAAGAGGTTAATTCCTCGAAACGTTGCACATTGTTCCAATAAAGCTTTCTAAAAAATTACAAGTGCTGATGGCTTATTGAATATTTCACATGGACTGGGAGTAATACGCAGCAATACTCAGCCATTCGTGCACTATTGAGAGACTTTCTTTACCCTTTGGTGCTGTCATCCCATTGTTTGGACTATTAGTGCTAGTACTTGACATGGTCCTGGGCCATTTGGCCAAATGCTATAACTACCTATATCTTTGATTATTATTTTTTTAATTTTATTTAAATATTTTTATTGAGAAGTAATATAGGCATACAATAATTCTGGCATATAAAATAACAAACTTGCAGAAAGCATAATCCATAGCAATGGATTAACATGCAGCTAGATAAATAAATACCTAAGCAATACAATAAAATACCATTAATAGTACATATATATTTCTAAAGAAATGTATTATGATCAAATGTAGCCAGAAAAAAAAGAAAAGAAAGAAACTAACTAATACTAATCCTCAGATTTTCTACCTCCTGTGGCAAAAGGGAAGCCACTTTTGGGCTCCCAAAACATCTGCTAATATAAAATGCCAAGTGCAGGAGAATAATATGAATATCAGATATCTTATAGATCTGGTAAGGGCTATTGTAGCATAGCAATCAATACTATGTAATAATAATAACTAGTATTTATATAGCGCCTTTCTCCCAGTGGGACTCAAAAGGCTTTTTCAGCGCTTGCTCTCGGAATTAACCAAATCGGCAGCTGAATAGTTGTTATTATTACCCAATTTAGTGGTACTCATTTTATCGACCTCGGAAGGATGAAGGGCTGAGTCGATCCTGTCGGGATTTGAACCTGTGACTTTGGATCTTTTAAACAGGCTTTTTTGTAGTCAGGGCATTTACCAACTGAGCTACCTCACTGGCCTATGTCTAATGCTTCAAATGCTTAGGTCACTTTTGGACCAATATATCATGACTAGAAACAGCATGTATATTTTAAGAACTAAAAAACAGTAACCCAGCTATAATGGAGGGCAAATTTAGTACTTAGGTAACTTTTGGATCTCTAGATCTCAAATAAAACATAGCATGTGTATATATGTATAAAAGGGGCTAGGAAATAGGAAACCAGCTACAGAGGAGAGTCGGTTCAAATATATCATGCACAGATTTACGGATGGAGCTATAGAGGGGTTAGAGAAATATGTAGCCTAGCAATTGTTCTAAAGAACCTGAGTCAGGGAGCTTCATGGATATTAAAAGGCGTTTCAAGACTACACTTGCTAACAACTGAGTTATATAGGTGAAAGGGGCAATTATAAAGCATGACTTCCCCTCTGATTTTAATACTACAAAATACCTCTTACACTGGCTCCACCTGATATTCCCTTGTCCTATATTTACTTAGAAAACCTGAGCAAGGACCTTAATATACATATAGGGTACGAAACATATATATATGAGCATAGATAAACACAATGAGCCACGCTATAGAATACCAAACTGAACATTAATTAAACTAAATAAGGCAAACTAAACATTCTGTGTATAGCAGGGGTCGTAGGCTTATAGGCAGATATACTGGCTAGTATATTAACCCTGACTTGTTGCAGAGTATGAAGCAGGTCTCAAGCCGATATCATATCAGTCGACAGATGCAGTTCAAAGAGCCCAGCTACATCTGCCGCTTAATTGAAGCTTTACCCAATCCCATCAATGGTATAAGCGCTATGGTAGCGGGCAGAATCTGGGTTAAAGTAAAGGCCAAACGGAGCAGGGCGGGGCCCTCTATCAATATCCTTCAATGGTAGGGTTTTGCCCCGTAACATACTCAATCCAGCCTCCATGAGTCCCTCTGACTTGCAGCCCCTATAGTCCTGCATCAATAGAATCTGGCTAGACCCCTGATCCCAAAAGTCTACGTTACCCGCCGCGATCGGCCACCTCGCAGCAAGTGCTGATGGTTGTTCACCAAGCAGGGGGGCCATAGTCCAGAGCTGTATTGCAGTATAATGCGTCATAGGCTAGTGAGCGTTACCGAAAATGTCTAGCTCATAGCAGCAATATTCGTCTAGGGTAGCATCTTGTAATAGCATGTATGGTGTAGTCAGCATTGCTCTCCAATCTGTCTTCTGTACCCCGATCTCCTGTTGTGGATGCTCCCCATGCCAGGCTATAGCGTCAGGCTCCCGGTTGGTAGGTAAAAGCTCTGTTTCTTGAAGTGAAACCGCCTCACTTGTAAATGGTGGCTGAACTCCCAGGGCCCTTTCAGAGCTCAGGTTATAAGCTTTCGCTGAACCAACTACTCTTTCTGTAGTAGTCTCCTCCATAGACTGACGTAGAGCTCGTATCACTTCCTCCTCCACCCAAGCAAAACGAGCACTCAGGAGCTCTATAACTTCGTAGCTGGAATTGTTCTCCATGATAAATTTGAACAAGTACTCTTACTGGGAGACAGTAGTAGTATCTGTGTACTTCTATCCTTAAACAGGACCTTGGAGGGGTAGATGAAGGTCCAGGCCGCGCCAAGGCCTCCGCTGTGTACCTCCTCTAGTATGGACTGCAGGGCTGGACTTTCATGAAAAAACCCTCAGATAGATCTGATCCTCAAATGTGTAAAATCTCACTCAGAGTAGTTGCAGATTGTATGTTAGCAAGGCAACAAACAGCGGAGTTGCTTATGCTCAGACACAGCCCATGTTGAAAGCAGCCATCTTGGTCGATGGTCAGACACGCCCCCCTTTGATTTTGCTTTTAATCTAGCTGTGTGGTTGCAAGAGAGTCGAAGAGTTTCTGTGTTGTGTTAATAATTTTGTTTTTTTATTATTATTATTATTATTAACAGGTATTTGTAGAGCGCCAACAGATTCCGCAGCGCTATAAACATAGTTGGTATACAGGATAACATTTATAAGGATCAAATGGGTAGAGGGCCCTACCGAAAGTTGCACTGTTGTAGTCGGATCTTATGAAGGCGATCTACAAACAGCTGGGCTCATAGGCTTACATTCTAAGGGGTTTAAGGGGAAAGCAATGGAGTTAGGAAAGGTTAGTGTTGGTTGTATGCATCCCTAAATAGTAGAGTCTTTAGGGAGCACTTGAAGCTGTTAAAACTAGGGGAGAGTCTTGTGGAGCGAGGCAGGGAGTTCCACAAGATGGGGGCCAGTCTGGAGAAGTCCTGCAAATGGGAATGTGAGGAAGTAACAAGAGAGGAGGAGAGTAGATTGTAAGCAGAGCAAAGGGGGCAGGAGGGAGAGTATCTGGAGACAAGGTCTGAAATGTAGGGGGGATCAGTGCAGTTGAGGGCTTTGTATGTCACAGTGAGGATTTTGTGTTTAATCCTGGAGGCAAGAGAAGGCCAGTGAAGGGATTGGCAGAGAGGTGCAGCAGATGAAGAGTGACGTGTAAGGAAGATGAGCCTGGCAGAGGCATTCATTATGGATTGTAAAGGAGCTAGGCGGCAGGTAGGGAGACCAGAGAGGACGGAGTTGCAGCAGTCGAGACGGCAAAGGATGAGAGCTTGGATTAAAATCTTAGTTGTGTCTTGTGTGAAGGAATGTCTATTTTTAGAGATGTTTTTAAGGTGGAAGTGGCAGGCTTTAGCCAAGGACTGAATGTGAGGAGTGAAGGAATGGTCCGAGTCAAGTGTGACCCCAAGACATCGGGCATGCGGGGTAGGGGTAATGATGGAATTATGAACAGTTATAGAAAATTGGGGGGTGGATATTTTGAAAGAAGAGGGAAAAATAAGGAGTTCAGTTTTGGAGAGATTTAGCTTAAGGTAGTGAGAGGACATCCAAGATGAGATATGAGAAAGACAGTTAGTGACACGGGTTAGTAAGGAAAGAGGTAGGTCTGGTGCAAAGAGGTAGATTTGGGTGCCATCGGCATACAAATGATATTGAAACTTGTGGGACTTTATTAAGGAACCTAATGATGATGTATAGATTAAAAAGCGAAGGGGACCGAGGACAGAGCCTTGAGGTACCCCAACAGAAAGTGGTAACAGGACAGAGGATGCTCCGGAGAAGGCTACACTAAAGGTACGGTTAGATAGGAAGAGCACCACAAGAGAGCTGTGTCGCAGATGCCGAAGCATTGAAGGGTTTGGAGCAAAATAGGGTGGTCAACAGTGTCAAAGGCTGCAGACAGATCAAGGAGGATAAGCAGAGAGAAGTGGCCTCTGGATTTTGCTGTAAGTAGGTAATTGGTAACCTTGACAATTGCTGTCTCTGTGGAGTGATGGGGACGAAATCCAGATTGCAGTGGGTCAATAAGAGAGTATAGTGTAAGGAAACAGGATAGATGTGCATATACAAGCTTTTCAAGGAGCTTTCAGGCAAGAGGGAGTAGGGAAATAGGACGGTAGTTGGATGGGGAGGTTGGATCGAGGGAAGGTTTTTTGAGGATAGGTGTGACCAGTGCATGTTTTAGAGATGAGGGAAATATACCAGTGTTGAGGGAGAGGTTGAAAATGTGTGTGAGTATGGGGGTGAGGGGAGAAGAGAGGGAGGGGAGTAACCGTGAGGGGATGGGGTTGAGGGGACAGGTAGTGAGGTGGGAGGACAGTATAAGGGCAGAAACTTCTTCCTCAGTAACAGGAGCACAAGAGCTACATTTAAGGGTATTTGAGTTTTGGATTATTGTGAGCTTTTGAGGGGGTGGGAGATTGGTAGTAAATTGAGAGGGGATTTCATTTTGGATGGAGTCAATTTTGTTATTGAAGTGGCTGGCAAAATCTTGAGCTGAGAGAGAAGTTTTATTAGGAGGTGGGGGTGGGCGGAGAAGAGTATTGAACATGAAAACAGACGTTTTGGGTTAGAGGAAAGAGTAGAGATGAGATTAGAGAAGTATTGTTGTTTATAAAGATTAAGGGCAGAATAGTAGGAGTTCAGGATGAACTTGTACTGAAGAAAGTCAGCTGAACTCCGAGATTTCCTCCAGTGTTGCTCAGCAGTACGGGAACATCTGCATAGGTACTGTGTCAGAGGAGTATGCCAGGGCTGAGGATGAGAGTGTGGTTTCTGAGCTATGGTAGGAGGGGCCAGAGTGTCAATGACCGATGTAAGGGTGGAGTTATAGTGGCAGATAGATTGGTCAGGGCAGGAAAAGGAGGTGATGGAAGAGAGGAGAGGTTCGAGAGAGCTAGCGAGCTGTTGCTGATCTAATGACTTAGTGCTTCTGTGAAGCTTGGTGTAAGGGGTAGAGGAAGGGGTGGGGGGTTGTAGGGAGGGAATTGATGTTGCAAGTCAGGAGATGATGGTCAGAAAGAGGAAAAGGGGAGTTTCTGAAATCCGAGATAGTGCATTGTTAGCTGAAAATCAGATCAAGGGAGTGACCATCTTTGTGAGTGGGAAAATCAGTCCATTGTGCCAGGCTGAAAGAGGGAGTGAGTTGCAGAAGTTGTTTTGTAGAGGAGGCAGTGGGATTGTCAAGAGGGATGTTGAAGTCACCAAGAATGAGGGCAGGGGTGTCTGAGGAAAGGAAATAAGGAAGCCAGGCAGCAAAGTGATCTAAAAATTGAGTTGTGGAGCCAGGGGCGCGGTATATGACTGCAAAACGTATAGAGAAGGGAGAAAATAAACAAATCATGTGTGCCTCAAATGCAGAAAATGTGAGGGAAGAGAAGGCCTGTATTTGTTGAAAGGTGCAACGAGGGGAAAGTAAAATACCAACACCACCTCCTTGTCTATTGCAGACCTAGGAGTGTGGCTGAAATGGAGACCCCCATGTGACAGTGCAGCAGTGGATGCTGTGTCTGAAGCAGAGAGCCAGGTTTCTGTAAGAGCCAGAAAGTTAAGAGAGTGGGAGATAAAGAGATAATGGATAGAAGTGAGCTTGTTGCAAACAGAGCGAGAGTTCCAGTGTGCACAAGTGAAGGGGGTGGTGGTTTTAGATGCAAGAGGAAAGAGATTAAGGTTACCAGAGTTTTGTTTTTGAAGTCTATTGAAAGGCATGCATTGATGTGCAAGGCTAGGAAGTTGTGGGGGACCAGGATTAGGGGAGATGTCGCCAGCAGCTAGTATGAGCAAGAGGGAGCGTGACATAAGGTGAAATGCAGATTTGCAGTAATGAGACTGTTTTCGGGCTGAAGTGCAAGGGAGAGAGAGAGTCTTTAGGAATGTGTGAAGTTCATGAATACAAAAGTAAGATGAGGTTTTGAGAGATGGGCTGAAGAACAGTGCAGGTGGTGAGGGGGAAGGAGTAATATAATAAAGTAGTTTGTTATAGAGACAAAAGGTATCAAAAAGGAATGTGAAGAAATTGTTTTGTAATTTTCACTATGGGCTTTGCACCCAGGCTTGTCTTGGGTTAACTGCCTGAGTCACTGAAAGTGGTGTAGCTGTCTGGGAGTGCTGGTGAGCACTCAGGGCTGTGAGTTTTGCAGGGTCTTGGGATGTGTACCCAGTCCAGTTTGAGCGTGCAGTCCATTTTAGTATTTTGTATGTGTCTAGGGAAATTACAAAGGGCCTGTGGCACCCTTGTTTGTATCTCAGTGTGTTTGGTTGAAGGTATGCATTGCGTGGCTGTAGGTTAGTGACCCAGGGAGGAAGAGATGTCGACTTCTCAATTTAGCCGGCATACATAATACCATTGACACTGGGTCCATATTATCAGCCATGGGTGCTTCTGCTCAACCACCCAATGAATAACTGCTATTGAGGTAGAACATGGACACTGTTCACCCCATGTTGGTATCAATAACCACCATCTATTTCACATTCACCGTATATTTGCAAGTAAGTTTTGTGATTCATACACTTTTCTTTCCCAGAGATTTATGAGTTGTCTGGTTCGACCTCAGGTACTACTGAGAATTGTGATCAATCAAAATAAAACTGCACAAAAATGAGACAGCTCCACATATTTATGGGAGTGGCTATATGCAGTTAATCTGCTGCCATATAAGTTTTGCTATATTATTTTTACCTGTGAATAGTCAAATCAGCAACAGGTAATGTAGTAACAGCTGATATGCCAAAAACATTGCAGATTACTTTAATCCTCCACAATAAAGCCTACTCATGACCAGGCCCAATCACAATGAAACCTAACCATTGCTCACCTGCCCCTAGACCAAATGTAAGTCTTACTGTGATCACTCCCTCTTCAAAAAACTAACCATGCTATCCTGACTCTCCTGACCCTCCATCACAATTAACCCTAACCACACCCAATTACCCCAATGCCTTACTTGTACATTATTACAACTATCTTAACCAGCTAAACCCTAACTGTGACCCCAATGAAACTCCCCTAATGACCCACCTGATCCCCACTGAAATTAACAGTAGCTGTGACCTTCCCCTTTTCAGTTAACCCATATGACTGACCCAATCTCCATCGCAACTGTCCTTACCATGATCCTACCCATCAAAAACTCCCTTTTAACTCTAACTCCTCAAGTGATCCCTACCACAAACACAATAGTAACCTCCACTAAATATAACCCTCCTTAAGACCACTTTGAGGACTTAACCCCCATATTGGCTCCTCCAAATTAGGAAAGTGGTGTGGAGCACATTTGGAAGGTCTGCGGCATATAGCCTTTTGTGCTCAATAGCAACAGGTCCTCTCTTTGATGATTATAGTTCTCCAAAGCCCACTCTTTTTTGACTGTTTAATGACTGTAATACTGCTGATGAGGGTATCAGTTTAAGGTTTTACTCAAGGGTTAGAATCTGAAATCAGCTTATAACAGTGTAAAAAACAGTTTGGAAAGTTTTTCTGATAGGTTGAATTAGAACTAAAACATTTGTTAATAATATTGACTAAATTTAATTGAATTTCCATTTAACTATATTGACATTTATTTATTTTATAATTCCAAAACACAGAAAAATTGCTTGAAATGTGACCCTTGGAAAAAGACTTTTAAACACAGAGATGCCAGATACAAATATCTATGTTACTCATTATCAACTGGATCATTGGTTATGTGATTTGTAGCACACAAAAGGGTAAATTACATTCCTTGCTGTCAAATAATTTATCTACAAAAATTATCATATACTAGAATGGCAAATTTTGATGATCCTTTCAAAATTCATGCTGAAAATAGACATTAAACACACCCAAGTTAAACATTAAATTGACAGATTGATATGGCTTACTATGTCTCTTTCCATTTCTGTCATCTGGTTTGTTGTAAAATCTGTTGATGTTGAAGGTTGGAATGCTAGTGGGGGCTCTGGTTCAAACTTTCTCTGTTGATAGGGGGAATCTATAATAAATAATAAAGTAATAACATGTATTGGTGCATATACAATATTTGTTATATAAAAATGCACCTACACTATAATCAGTAAGATACATTTGTTTTCCCATATACATTTGTCTGACAGTGTCCTACCTAAATGTTTAAATTTTACCAATGAATAAAATAGTTTTATATTCAGCCAAAACATTTTTAAACTTCAGTTCCAAATCTGTGCCTTTACTGCCAGGAAGATATTTTTTGGAGTATGAAAGAACCAGTCCTGTACAATGCAGTTCATCTTGTAATCATTTCATGATTTACTTTTATGAGCTTTTATACCCAGATATTATATATATTATACAAATTAATATATATAGATCTATGTGCACCAAGGTATACCCTTCTGGATTATTTTTGGGAATACCTCTGTGTCTCATTGTCTTATAGAAGATTTGAACTTTTTCTTAAAACTTATTAGTTTCCAATTTCAAACTGTTATTAGCTTTTATATATATATATATAAATGTGTGTGTGTATATCTAAATATATATACTGTATATATACAAAAAATATGTGTGTGTGTATATATATATATATATATATGTATAAATGTGTATGTATATATATATATATATGTATTTATATATGAGAGAGAGAGAAAGTGAGAGAGACAGACAGTGAAAAGAGAGGGGGGTCCTATAGTTTTATCAGTCATGTGGACAGTTATTGTTACTAATTATTAGTCAACAACTAGTGGAAAGTTCCACCTCTGTATAGATAGACAGATAAATAGATAGGATGTGCTTGAAAATCGGCCAGAAACAGGATAAAAGATTGGTCAGCGCAAATACATCAAAATAAATTGTTGATTTGCTGATGCAGTTAAAGGGGCTGATTTATGAAAGTGCAAGCGGACATGAGTATCATGTCCGCCGCACATCGATAAATGCCGACAGCATACCCTGTCAGCATTTATCAATGCACAAGCAGTTCTTGTGAACTGCTTGTGCAATGCCACCCCTGCAGATTTGCGGCCAATTGGCCGCTAGCAGGCGGTGTCAATCAGCCCGATCGTATAGGATCGGGCAGATTGATGTTCGCAGCCTCAGAGCAGGCGGACCAGTTATGGAGCAGCGATATTTAGACCGTTGCTTCATAACTGCACGGAAACAGGGATATCAAGCTCCATTCGGAGCTTGATAATTCGGCCCCAAAACGTTTGGCTTCAAATTTACACAATTCAATAACAATCCAGCAATGTACTTGTCAGCTTTACTATATATGTTTGGCAAATCTTAACCCATTATTATAAAAAAAAATTTAAATCAATCTTTTTTCTGCTGCTGTTGAATTATCACAGTAGCACTTGCTAGTGCTTTAACTTTATTTAAGTTTAAGCTGCTCTTTAGCTGCTCTTCCACTGCCCTGGGGGAGTGAATGGATACTGAACAAAACCATGAATGAATATTAGATGACTGATTCTTCCAAAAAGGTTTTGTCCATGCACACGTGTAAGATAGATATGATCATCTATACAAGCATATTGATTTATCTCTTCTTTCCTTCTACAAATAATTGTTCTGTTTATGTACTAACTCCAGCGTCATTTTTAGGCTAAGGGATAATACATACCTGTTATACTTCCACGTTCTAGGTTGGGGCTCTCCCATCCTTTGAAGAATGAGGGTTGTTGTGCAGTAATCGGATTATGTGTCAGAACATTCTCCAGATTGTTCCTAATGCAATACAGACATTATTTGATCAATTGAGTATTTAAAATCACAGTATAGCATATGCTGGTAGTACAGGCATTTAGCATCACATTATATTATATTTAAGTCCCCAAAAATGACTAAGTGCTTTACAGGTTATTGATAGATAAAGAAAAGAAAACCATTAAAGGGACAGTCAAGTAAAAAAAAAACTTTTATGATTTAAATAGGGCATGTACTGTAATTTTTTTTTTTTTTAAATTCTTTTTATTAGTCAGGAACAAATACAACAGGCACAATCAGAACAATCAGATGCAGGTTATTGGTAGATACAAGTTACAAAATAAACAAATACATCAAGATGATACAAGTTCCGGAGCAAGACATGATGAAGTGCGCTAACAAAGTTTTATTCCATGATGAATAGTGGGTCGTACATCCGAGAGTGATTCAGATAAACTTGGTGCATCTGAGTAGGAGTCTTTTTGTAAACACAGGTTAAAGTCCGTCATATCTGCCCTGATTTTACAAAATTTTCTTTCTTTTAATTATCAAACATCTAAACAGTGTATAACAATATATAACATATAACATGCTAACGGTTTACCCTGAGATTACTCTTCATGGAGGAGGGACAGGGGAAGAGGGGTGAGGGAAGAGGACGGTGAGAGAGAGAGAAAAAAAAAATAATTAGAAAAGCATAATTTCCGTTGGGGGGGTCGCGCCGTTGGGACGCTCATTAGGGGGGTCAGGTTGCACCAATGATGCATCACCACCCTCATCAATATTGAGAGAGGGTAGTATTTCGGAGTGTAAGAACGGTTTTAGGATTTGGTCTTTTAAGTCCCTGTGTAGGGTATTTATATACGGGCACCATTTTTTCCAAAACGGCCTTAGTCTACGCATCGTATCTAAGCGTGCATCATATTGCTCTATGTATAGCTGTCTGATTAGTAAACGTTTAAACTGAGCTATAGTTGGGGGGAGTTTGGAGGTCCATCTAGACAAGATGCACTTCCTTGCCAGCAACATGCATAATGTTAGTATCTGATGGAGTCGTTTATGTGCGTCGCCCCTCTTAAAGAGGTAAATCTCTGCTGTTGTTATCTCTATCTCTATATGGAACGTGGTTGTAACCCAGTATTGCATATGGCCCCAGAAGCGTCTGGTAATTGGGCAGGCAAACCAGTAATGTAGGAAAGAAGGGGATACACTGCTACATTTAATGCATTGGTTAGGGTATCGATCACTCCATTTAGATAGTCTATGAGGTGTGATATAATCCCTGTGGAGTAGTCTGACCTGCGCCTCCCTGAGAGTAATCGCAAGTGTAGCCCGTCTTGCAAGGTCCAGGCTGTCCGTTAAGTCTTGTACCGTCACTGCCGTTGAAAAGTCCGCGACCAGTCTCGCCAACATATTGGTTTGGATTAGAGTCTCTGTTTGTCTCACCAGGCGGGTGTAGAAGTGCGAGAGAGAAAATCTCCCCACCTGAAATAGTGTCTGCGCTATAGCGAAAGGCGATGGGTCCCAGAAACCAGTGTTGGTTGTCTGTAGGGACGTTGCATAGTGTCGCAGTTGGAGATATGCATAGAAATGCCGATGCGGGATCTGGTATTTAGCCTGTAGCTCCTGAAAAGAGCGTATGGTACGAAGCAGAGGGTCCAAAACATCCCCCAAAACTCTGATACCGAGAGTTTTCCATATAAGAAATGGTTCATGCTCACTTCCTGCCGGGAAATCTGCATTCCCGGCAATAGGTATGTATCTAGGGGGAGGGCTGGCCACCCCCAAGAACTTGTGGATCATTTGCCATGCTTTTAGCGGGTCTCGATATAGCACACTACAGGCAACTGCAGGTGGCAGGGACAATAATTTTGCATACGGAAGGTAGGCCGGTTTCAGAGGCGCGAGAATGTACTGTAATTTTAAACAACTTTCCAATTTACTTTTATTACCAGTTTTGCTTTGTCCTCTTGGTTTTCTTAGTTTAAAGCTAAACCTAGGAGGTTCATATGCTAATTTCTTAGACCTTGAAGGCTGCCTTTAATCTGAAAGCATTTTGACAGTTTTTCACCACTAGAGGGCGTTAGTTCACGAGTTTCATATAGATAACATTGAGCTCAGGCACGTGAAGCTCTGATTGGCTAAAAATGCAAGTTGGTCAAAAGAACTGAATTAAGGGGGCACTTTGCAGAGGCTTAGATACAAGGTAATCACAGAGGTAAAAAGTATATTATTATAACTGTGTTGGTTATGAAAAAATTGGGTAATGGGTAATAAAGGTATTATCTACCTTTTTAATTAACAAAAATCTGGTGTTTACTGTCCCTTTAACTTAGCATAGTAGAGAGGCACAAGGACCAACTAATTTAAAATCTTGAAGAGTGGTGCATATCAGCAATACAATATAATATGTTGCATGATAACACCAATTTGCAAATTTATTTCTATTATTTTACAATTGTGTTTTTGATACTATTTATGTGGGCAACATCACTATCAGAGGCAAATGAAAACCAATTAACTTGGTAATAAATAGAAATTCTTATTTTTTTATTTTTTTATCTCTTGACGCAGAATACGGTGATAAAAATAATACGAGACCTTGTGATTATTTTAGTTAACACCTCCTGGTTAACCTGGTTAGTAAAACAGAACATATTTGAGGGGGCTAGTAGGGTGCGAAGACCTCAATAACTTATTATTTCATTAAGCCAAGGTAAAGGAATTATTATTAAAGTTTGCAATTGGAACAAATGATTCTTTCAAGTGATTTCGGTTGAATATTACAGGATACATGGCGTTGCCTATATATAACAGCATGTTATCTTTTCTCTCACTTCAGACTCTATGAAAAGAGAAATAGTCAGAAATCTCTGCTTTAAATTTAAATGACAAGGAAAACAAAAAAAATTGTAAAAGAATCGGATCAATTCTTCAGAAGTTGCAGCATGATTTCAAAGGGCCCTAATATTGAAAAAATAACATGCTCTAATTTATTACAGCATGTCATTTTAAGACTATCGACCCTACACTACTGTACGTTTAACCCATTTGCGAAGCACTGCTGGTCTAGAGAGGAACCCATCGCTGATCCAATCAGCAGTGCTAGTTGCACGACTCTGCTGTGTAACTAGCGCTTATGATGGAATCAGTGGCGATTTCCACTCAGGACCAGCATTGTTCTGCAGATTCCGATTGGCATTTCTACTGTGTGTTAGTTAAACACAGTAGTGTAGGGTCAATAGTCTTAAACTAGAGCATCTAATTTTTTTACTTTTATGGCCCTTTTAAGTGTGACCTTTACATTTTGAGAGTTTCTGAGCTGGTGGTTTGCAAAAACTCTAAAAACTATATCATTATTACTGCATACTGTTACTACCACATACACGTGCTACTTTAGATTCTATTATTTTATAAATATGTGTAAATCTTTGATGGACTGTGTTATGCCCAGCATCTGGGGTGTTTAAAGGGAATGTAAAACCTTTGAGATTGTAATATAATCGGACTTTATCAAGAGTTAAAATGTCACTCAGACCAGTCCAGACGTTTACCGAATGAAACGCGCTGAGTATTTTGTCCTCTACTAGCATCCGTAGTGTGGCGTCCCTGACTCCGACGTCTAACTTGAAGGAGTAACCAAAGAAACTCGAATACATTAGCGGAGAAGGAAAAGCGGTGACGAACCACTCAAACCTGGATCATTTGGAGGACTTTTTGATGCATGTCATATTTTTATATCTAGTAAGTGCTCTATCACTATGCGCTTAGATTTGTTGTAATAAAACTACCTTGAGTATGGGGATGCACTGTCTCCTATTATGTGAATAAAAATTGTGTTATATTATTACAAACAAAATACCACATATGAACCAAAAAAATAGGTAAAATGAATTCAAGAGTTCTTTAATTCTTCACAAACAAACAAAATCAACAACAAAGGATCATAGTGTAACAATGCAGTAAGGTAGGCAATCTCCTATATATAGATACAAAATCCAAAGAATCCAGCACCTGGGAGGGATTGCAGCCGGTGTACACTCTATAGGGGTTATGCACCTTACCCCAAACAAACCAGCAAGGAAAAATGAATAGCAGCACCACCAATGCTTGATAGCATCAAGAAGACTTTTATTGAGCCAGACTGTTGATTTACTTTGTGGCTGAATATAAGTCGTCTTCTTGACGCTATCAAGCATTGGTGGTACTTCTTTTCATTTTTCCTTGCTATATATAGGTACAGGCACTCACACTCTTCAGAGCTACGTCTAGCTCTAGGATTACAGCACTATATGAAAGACTCTCAGGCATCTAGGTCCACTTTTTTTCAGCATTTAATTAAATCAATTTTAAAAACATATTAAATATTATAAAGAACATACAGCCACTTTATCTGGTTACTCTGTCCGGTAAAGTGTGTATAGAACTCCGCCCACTTTGGGGTTGTTTAACACAAGAGCTTGAAATCAGTTCTGGTAAGCAAAAAGAGAGTCTATCACTCGTCCTATGAGGCATATTTATCAAGCTCCGTACGGAGCTTGATGCCCAGAGGCTCGCCGGAAACACAAGTTATGAAGCAGCGGTCTAAAAACACCCCCTGCTAGTGGCTGATTGGCTGCGAATCTGCAGGGGGCGGCATTGCACCAGCAGTTTACAAGAACTGCTAGTGCAATGATAAATGCAGAGAGCGTATGCTGTCTGCATTTATCGTTGTGGGCCGGACATGATCCGCAATATCGAATCATGTCCGCTCGCACAATAATAATTCGGCCCACTAATGTTAATCAGTAGGTTCCTTCCTTGTGGCTATGTCGGACTCTTGAAACCATCTTACCTAATTTTTTTGGTTTATATGTGGTATTTTGTTTGTGCACTGTGTGTAATAATATAACACTATTTTATTCACAGATTTATATTGGGACTTTGTTTTTAAGTTTGTGTTTTTACTCACAGGGTGTTACACAATTTTTATTTGTAAATTTGCTGTCTCCTTTTATGTTTCATGAGTAATCCTACCTTACATTCCTATTACATTTAGTAGTAGACTTGTGCATGGCTGAAAAATTTGTTTCGGTTTGGATCGATTCGGATGTTTTAGAATTTCGGTTCGGATCGATTCTAATTCGGAAAAATTCGAATAAATTAGTTTCGGATTCATTCGGATTCATTCGGATTCGAATAAATTTGTCTGGATTTGGTTCGGTTCGGAAATTCAGAATTTCGGTATGTGTTAGGTGGGATGTGCTGTGTATTAGACTAGTATTATGTACTGTATATTAGGTGTAACCCATAGCAGAGTGATACAACCTAATATACTGTATAATACTAGTGTAATCCATGGCCATCCGAATGAAACGAATAAATCCAAACTAATTTGGATTTATTTGGTAAATTCAGTACTACCGTAATTCGGAAAGTCGAATCGATCCGAATCTCCAAATTTAACAAATTCGGCCGAATTTCGATTCGGAACGAATCGAAACGCACATGTCTATTTAGTAGCAGATATAGGATAAGCTTGTACTGATTAGTGATATTACTACCTTTTAGAGAGGCGGTTGGTCTCTGATTTGGTCCAGGGAATTATGTGCAGCTAGCCTAGTGATTCCTGGGTATCAGAGGTAAGTGCACACATGAAAGGGAGTGAGTATAGAGCTGGTCTTCAATTGTACCCAAGTTTGGGGACTTTCCTGTTTTTTGACACAACAATAGATCAGTCAGTATAGAGATGTGTGTGTCTGCGGATATGCCTAGGAATCCTATTAATGTATGTTTCATGCTTTATATTTTGTCTGGGTATCAGAACATGAGTAATAATGCTCTAGCACCTGGTGGAATATGATAACAAGTAAAAAGCAGAGAAAAGCACAGAAAAACAAACACTTTTTTGGGAATTTACAAAATCTATGGCATGATTTTTAAACTAGTATTTAGTAGACACACAATGCTTGCTTTTGCCTTGCATGAATTGTATCAGGGACGCTTCCATTTTGCACTAATGCAAGCATAAGTTTACGGATCAGCGGTCTTGTGCGCTAACTCCACTAGAATAAACTGAAAACTGGCTCCTAATGGAATTGTTTAACCATGCTATTTATTTATTTAATCTGAGTTTCTATTGCTGGTGCCAAATTTGAGATATAAAGCATAAACTATTCAGTCAATGTAAAGTGTTCTTTTTTTTTTTTTTTTTTTTTTTTTTTTTTAATTTCCTTTATTGTTGTAAATAAAACATAGGTACATAACAGAAAGTGACAAAGCATTACAATTAAGAACACAATATATCTCAATATGGTGGGTACATGAATATGACATTGATCTTAACAGATAGAAAAACTGCAAGTGATACCGTGAATCAGTTACTCACATTGATGCTAGATAATCTTCCCATATAAACTTTAAGTTATTGTAAAACTCCAATTGTTGTGTTTGTGTATAATGGTATTTTTCCAGGGTTAAGATCTGCGTAATGTGGCTCTGCCACTCATTAATCGTGGGGATTCTCAGACTTTTCCATAGTCGTGGTATTAGTTGTTTAGCTCCATTCGTCATTATGTGTAACAGTTTTAATCTAAGTTTGCATTTTAATTTAGGAGGGTAGTTGAAGAGTAATATTAGGGGATCTAATTGGGTCTTGTGGGACAAGCATTTCTCTATTTCTTCCTTAATTTTCATCCAATATTGTTTAATGTATGGGCAGTTCCACCATATGTGGACTAGTGAACCCTCCTCACCGCATCCTCTCCAACATGTACTATTTGTGGTTGTATAGATTTTTGAAAGTCTAAGCGGAGTGAGGTACCATCTATATAGGAGTTTCAGGTTAGTTTCTGTAATACTCATCGAAGATGAGGCCTTGCCCATATTATTAAAAATTATTTCCCAATCTTTGTGAGAGATTTCTTTTTGTAGATCGGTTTCCCAGATCTTACAGTAAGCTGGTAGAGATCTGGAGTGGTGCTCTATCAGCATTTTGTATAACATTGACAGACCTCCTTTGGTGGGGGTTTGTGAGTAGCATACATTTTCAAATAGAGTAAGGGGTCTAATTAGTTTGGATTTCTGTATGTTACTTGTAATGAAATGTTGTAGTTGTTGACGTGTGTACCATTCATTTATAAAGAGTGGAGTCATCTCCCCCATTTCCTCTTGTGGTTTTAGTTTTCCATTGCTTATGAGTGTATGGACTGGAATTAAAGTGTTTATATTGGACCATGTTTTGTTGGCAGGGTGCTGTCGTATCGGGATCTCTGGGTTATGTAAGATCGGTGTTAATGGGGAGGGATTGGAGGAAACACCTGTGGTCTTATTAGAGATGTAGTCCCATACTTTAAATGTTTCCTTTATGATACTGGGAAGCGTTTTGTTCATGTTCCTATGTAGCCTATCCAACCAACACATTCCACCCACATTAGGACAGTTAGCTATTTGTTGCTCTAGCCTCACCCATTCTTTACATTCCCCATGTTTACACCAGTCTATAACCCGATTGAGGATGGCTGCTTGCCTGTAGTAAACTAAATTAGGGACTCCTAAACCTCCATTTTTCCTGTTTCTATATATTATTTTTTTTGCTATGCGTGGTCTTTTATTTTGCCAGATATATGTATTAACAATATTTTGGAGGGTGGGCAGATATGATGGTGGAACTGGGATAGGGATTGTTTGGAGTTTATATAAAATTTTTGGAAGGCAGGTCATCTTAAATGCTTCCATTCTTCCTATCCAGGACAAATTTTTGTGTTCCCAGTTTCGTAGTTCTTGCTGCACCTCATCCATCAGGGTCTGATAGTTTAATTTAAATAGAAGGTCTTGGTTATATGTTATTTGGATCCCCAGATATTTGATAGAGGAGGTTTGTATGTTATAGTGATATTTATTTGCGATTTCCTGTAACTCCTGTTCGGGTATATAGATCCCCAACAGTTCTGATTTTGTGGGATTGATTTTAAATCCTGAAAATGTGCTGTATTTATCTATTTCCTTTTTTAATGTCTCTAAAGATAGTCGTGGGCTGGTAAGTGTTAGAATAATATCATCGGCATATAATGCCTGTTTGTATTGAGTATCTTGGATCTGGATGCCTTTTATGTTAGGGTTATGTCTAATTGCTGCGGCCAGGATTTCGATTGTCAATATAAATAAAATGGGGGATAAGGGGCAGCCCTGTCTGGTACCATTATTGATCTCAACTTTACTGGATAAGGAATCGTTAAGTTTGATTTTGGCTGTGGGTGAATTATATAATGTAAATATTTTGTTTATGAAACTTTCTCCCATTCCAAATCTCTCAAGTGTATGTCTCAGAAAAGCCCAGTCTAATCTATCAAAGGCCTTTTCAGCGTCCATGGCCAGGAAGATAGATGGAATGTTGTGTATTTGTGTGTATTCGAGCAAGGTCAGGATTTTCATGGTATTATCCCTCGCCTCTCTGTAGGGTGTGAAGCCGACTTGGTTTGTATTTATTAATGTCGGGAGGAATTTATTGATTCGTGAAGCTAAGATTTTGGCAAATAATTTCACATCTACATTTAACAATGAAATGGGTCTAAAATTTTGGGGTGTATCTGGGGATTTACCTGGTTTAGGAAGTACAGTGATATGGGCTTCTAACATAGTCTGGGGGAAGGGATTATTAATATTTACTTTATTGAAGATTGTCAATATATGAGGAATTAATATCGGGGCAAGGGTTTTATAATAATATGTGGTGAAGCCATCTGGGCCAGGACTCTTGCCTGGGTTAAGATCATGTATTGCTTTTTTTATCTCTTCAGGGGTGATAGGGGCTTCCAAGTCAGCTGCTTGTTCTTTTTCCAGTGTGGGAAGGGGGAGTGCTTGTAAGTAGTTTTGTATATTTATGTCTATATGTGGGTTATTATTGTTTTGTTTAATATTGTATAGGTGTGTATAGTATTTCTCAAATTGTGTGAGGATATCTTTAGTGGAGTAAACTTCTGTATTTTTAGGGGTTTTTATAGCATGGATAAAAGTTTTTAATTTCTTAATTTTAAGGGCTCTAGCCAGCAATTTGCCTGCCCTGTTACCTTCGTAATAAAATTTCTGTCGAAATTTAGATAGGGTATCTGTATATTCTCTTAATAACAGCTCGTGAAGAGCTTTTCTTATATTTTGAAGTGATTGGTATATTGCTTGGTCGTCAGGGTTCATCCTATAGTTATGTTCTAATTCCGATAGTTTTGTAGTGAGGTTCATGTATTTTTGCCTTTCTAATCTTTTGAATTGGGCTTTTCTTTTCATGAATTCCCCTCTCATAAAGCATTTATGAGCCTCCCATACTGTAATCGGGTCGGCATTATCTTTAGTATTAAAAGTAAAATATTCTTGTAGTGCTTTTTGGGTTTTAGTGAGTTGTATCTCCCCTTTCAAAAGGGAGTCGTCTAATTTCCATATATATGGTGTAACTGGGGTATTGGGCCAAGCTATATAAAAAAAAACTGCTGAGTGGTCAGACCATACTGTATGAACGATTTTTGCATTTTTAATATGTTCAAGGCCTATCTGATTGGTAAGTAGATAGTCCAGCCGACTGTAAGTCTTGTTTGGAGAAGAGAAGAAAGTATATTCTCTTTTTTCAGGGTTGACAAACCTCCAAATATCATAGAAATTATATTCCCTCAGTATTTTCCATAGATGTTTAAGTGTGCGTTTAGATGTACTGGGGTTAGGGTTGGAGCTATCAAGTTCTGGGTGTATGGGGATATTAAGGTCTCCTCCTATGAAAATCAGCCCTTTAGCTACATCTAGTATGCGTCTAAATGTTTTCCTATAGAATGGAAGTTGTAGGGTATTGGGCGCATATAGATTGATCAGTGTAACTGGCCTACCATATATTAATCCAAAGACCGCCAGAAAGCGGCCTTCTGTGTCAGTGTGAGTTTGAATATGTTGGAACGATATGGTTTTATGTATAAGGATACTAACTCCGCATCTTTTTGAAATATGGGAACTATGGAAATGTTGATTGTAGTTGGAGCTCATAAATTTCGGCTCATGAGAACGCTTAAAATGCGTCTCCTGCAGGAATAATATATCTCCTTTCCTTTTATGCAAATCAGACATTGCCATGGATCTTTTAGCAGGAGAATTAAAACCCCTCACATTTTGTGTAATAAATTTAAGTACTCTATTTGGAGTCTCCATTGGTCAGTAATACCGTAAGTTTCAAAAGATCACACCATGTACATTTTCCCACATTATGCAATGCCCCGTTTTTACCTTGGTATTCATTCTGCAAACAGTGCAGATTAATTAGGAAATTAACATCAAAAATCAAACAAAAACTTGACAAGTATATATCATACAAAAACAATGAGAGGACGCTCATCTCGCATCTGGAGATGAACATTAGGACCATGTGTAATCACGTAGCCTTACTCAGGAGGGGGTCAGGATTAATGGATGCGTGTTACATTGACCTTTGGTGCATTAATTAAGTATAATGTTAAAATGCCTCCTCTCCGCATATTCATTATTTGTAATACACCATATAAGGGAGGAGGTTCAGGATAATATATGTTAGGGGTGTAAGATTTGAGACAATATAAACCTAGAACAGTAGTTACATTAATGAAACGTTTGAGGGAAGAAAAATAAAAAAGAGCATAAATAACCAACAGAGGTGAACAATCATTTAAAACTCATGTAAACAAAACATTGTTAATCGAGAGTATTTTTAACTATAACTATGGTTAATTACCCAGCTTCTTTTAAAGAGTTCCTTGAAGCCTTAATGTCCATCCGTTAGGTAATCAAGTCCCTTCTTTTTCAAAGATCAGGTTAGTTGCCTTTTTCTTTTCTGGCGGGACTCCTTGTGATGCTGCTTTTCTGTTCACTCTTGAAGATACTGACTGCCATTGTTCCATTTGCTGCCGCTTTTCTTTTCTTGCTGGGGGATGTTGCGGGGTGTCTGCAGTTGAAAAGTCTGGTGGGTCCAAATCTAAGGCTTTGCAAAATTCTGGAACCTCTGATATTTTCCTGCATGTCAGTTTACTTGTATCATGAAACACGTATAGTTGGAAGGGAAAACCCCATCGATATAGGATTTTCTTATCTCTAAGTAGTTTAGTTAGAGGGGCCAATTCTCTGCGTCTCTGCAAAGTTCTTTGTGATAAATCAGCAAAAAATTGTAAAACCGTCCCCCTGAAACGTACAGGTTGATGCTTTCTGGACAGCCTTAGGATTTCCTCTTTCTCCAGGAAGTTTTTAAACTTCATAATGACATCTCTGGGTTGCGCAGTATCAGGTGGTTTTGGCCTTAAAGCTCTATGTGCCCTGTCCCAAGGCATGTCAACTGGTTGTTGTGACCCCTTTAGGTGTGCGAATAAGGCACCAAAATAAGTGTAAAAGTCCTTGGGTAATACTGATTCAGGGATTCCTCTGATCCTTAAGTTCTTCCTGCGTCCCCTATTTTCAAGATCTTCAAGTTTGTCACTGAGATCTTCTATAATTGTGGCCTGTTCAGATACTTGATCTTGTATACTAGTGACTTCTTCTTTCACTAAGTCTGTCTGATCTTCCATAGCTTCCACTCTGAAGCCTAGGGTATGAAGGTCTTGTTTCATTTCCGCCATTTCCTCTCTCATACAGGTTCTGACAATGTCCGCAATATCCTGCTTAGATGCTAGAGAGGATAACAAAGACACTGGTATATGTGTAGATGCCTCTTGATCTTGTGAATTGTCATCTTCCAGCATGGGGCTGGGGGGTAAATGCTCTCTAGTATGTTTTATTGGGGAGGATCTCTTGTAGTCTGATGCAGGAAAAAAGGAGCTAACTGATGGATCCTTTCCCAATGCCTTTAACTGTTTGTGCACTTAAATTCCCTTCTTAGCAGTCATTTTTTCATACAGTTTTTTAACTGTTAAAAGCAGTGTGCCTTAGTGTTGTTTTGATCAGTAATACGTTTATTGCAGTCCTGTTATATCTTAGGTAGTGTGAGCTGTTGAACGATAGTGATGGACGTTCTTTGCACTTTATATATCTCTCTCAACACTCCCCCAATTAAACACTATTAGCACAGGCAGTCAACAGATCAATACTATAATTTGCAATGTAGCGTATCTCGCTATCTCCCAGGTGTCAGCACTGATGCGTATGTGTGGGCAGCGCCATTTTGCGGCTTTCAATCTTGCCTCAGGAGGATTATCGCGTGTGACTAACCGGAGACCAGGTCCGTAAGCAGAATAGTAGTTTCATGTGATTAGTGAGTAATTAGTGCTGTGGGATATCTTTACCGTGTTTGTGGAGCAGTTTGTCGGGCGGACCTTGTTAGATAGTTGTCCCGCACTAACTTCCGTGGATCTCAATGCCGGGTTCACCAGTAGCGCTCAAATATCAGTGTCTCTCCATTCCTGATGCATTAAGTAAGCATCTCTTCTGTAAATTGCACCATTTAGGTCCCTGTAACTTGAGGTTTATTCAATTGTGAGTACCTGACATGCCGGAGCTCTGGGCTTAAGCAGCCATCTTAGCTGCGGCCAAACTCCGCCCCCCCCCCTCCTAATGGAATTGTTACGGCTTTAGCAGGTATCCCCTTGCTGTCTCGTGTATGGTTAGCTCACCACCTCCGCCACGATCGTCAGCTGGGGCTGGAATTCACTCTGTGAGGCGGGCAGAACACAGGAACGGTACTACAAAAGGATTATGCAAAGAAACAACTGGACAACATCCAAGCTGATAAAACTTGAACAAATATTTATTAATAAATACTTCTTTTATTTAATTTGCTTCCTTCTCTTGCTTTCCTTTGCTGAAAGGCTTATCTAGGTAAGCTCAGGAGCAGCAAATAACCTAGGTTCTAGCTGCTGATTGGTGGTGGCATATATTTACCGATTGTCATTAGCTTACCTAAGGCCTAGATTTGGAGTTTGGCGGTAGCCGTGAAAACCAGCGTTAGAGGCTCCTAACGTTGGTTTTAGGCTACCGCCGGTATTTGGAGTCAGTCAGGAAAGGGTCTAACGCTCACTTTTCAGCCGCAACTTTTCCATACCGCAGATCCCCTTACGTCAATTGCGTATCCTATCTTTTCAATGGGATCTTTCTAACTCCGGTATTTAGAGTCGTGTCTGAAGTGAGCATTAGAAATCTAACGACAAAACTCCAGCCGCAGAAAAAAGTCAGTAGTTAAGAGCTTTCTGGGCTAACGCCGGTTTATAAAGCTCTTAACTACTGTGCTCTAAAGTACACTAACACCCATAAACTACCTATGTACCCCTAAACCGAGGTCCCCCCACATCGCCGCCACTCGATTAAAATTTTTTAACCCCTAATCTGCCGACCGCCACCTACGTTATACTTATGTACCCCTAATCTGCTGCCCCTAACACCGCCGACCCCTATATTATATTTATTAACCCCTAACCTGCCCCCCACAATGTCGCCGCCAGCTACCTACAATAATTAACCCCTAATCTGCCGACCGCCACCTACGTTATACTTATGTACCCCTAATCTGCTGCCCCTAACACCGCCGACCCCTATATTATATTTATTAACCCCTAATCTGCCCCCCTCAACGTCGCCTCCACCTGCCTACACTTATTAACCCCTAATCTGCCGAGCGGACCGCACCGCTACTATAATAAAGTTATTAACCCCTAATCCGCCTCACTAACCCTATAATAAATAGTATTAACCCCTAATCTGCCCTCCCTAACATTGCCGACACCTAACTTCAAACATTAACCCCTAATCTGCCGACTGGAGCTCACCGCTATTCTAATAAATGTATTAACCCCTAAAGCTAAGTCTAACCCTAACACTAACACCCCCCTAAATTAAATATAATTTAAATCTAACGAAATTAATTAACTCTTATTAAATAAATTATTCCTATTTAAAGCTAAATACTTACCTGTAAAATAAATCCTAATATAGCTACAATATAAATTATAATTATATTATAGCTATTTTAGGATTTATATTTATTTTACAGGTAACTTTGTATTTATTTTAACCAGGTACAATAGCTATTAAATAGTTAAGAACTATTTAATAGCTAAAATAGTTAAAATAATTACAAAATTACCTGTAAAATAAATCCTAACCTAAGTTACAATTAAACCTAACACTACACTATCAATAAATTAATTAAATAAAATACCTACAATTACCTACAATTAAACCTAACACTACACTATCAATACATTAATTAAATACAATATCTACAAATAAATACAATGAAATAAACTAACTAAAGTACAAAAAATAAAAAAGAACTAAGTTACAAAAAATAAAAAAATATTTACAAACATCAGAAAAATATTACAACAATTTTAAACTAATTACACCTACTCTAAGCCCCCTAATAAAATAACAAAGACCCCCCAAAATAAAAAAATGCCCTACCCTATTCTAAATTACTAAAGTTCAAAGCTCTTTTACCTTACCAGCCCTGAACAGAGCACTTTGCGGGGCATGCCCCAAAGAATTCAGCTCTTTTGCCTGTAAAAAAAAAACATACAATACCCCCCCCCCAACATTACAACCCACCACCCACATACCCCTAATCTAACCCAAACCCCCCTTAAATAAACCTAACACTAAGCCCCTGAAGATCTTCCTACCTTATCTTCACCATACCAGGTTCACCGATCGATCCAGAAGAGCTCCTCCGATGTCCTGGTCCAAGCCCAAGCAGGGGGCTGAAGTTGTCCATGATCCAGCTGAAGTCATCATCCAAGCGGGAGCTGAAGAGGTCCATGATCCGGCTGAAGTCATCATCCAAGCGGGAGCTGAAGAGGTCCATGATCCGGCTGAAGTCTTCTATCAACGGCATCTTCAATCTTCTTTCTTCCGGATCCATCTTGCAGACCTCCGACACGGAACATCCTGCTGGCCCGACGGACTACTGACGAATGAAGGCTCCTTTAAGGGACGTCATCCAAGATGGCGTCCCTCGAATTCCGATTGGCTGATAGGATTCTATCAGCCAATCGGAATTAAGGTAGGAAAATTCTGATTGGCTGATGGAATCAGCCAATCAGAATCAAGTTCAATCCGATTGGCCGATCCGATCAGCCAATCAGATTGAGCTCGCATTCTATTGGCTGATCGGAACAGCCAATAGAATGCGAGCTCAATCTGATTGGCTGATCGGATCAGCCAATCAGATTGAACTTGATTCTGATTGGCTGATTCCATCAGCCAATCAGAATTTTCCTACCTTAATTCTGATTGGCTGATAGAATCCTATCAGCCAATCGGAATTCGAGGGACGCCATCTTGGATGACGTCCCTTAAAGGAGCCTTCATTCGTCGGTAGTCCGTCGGGCCAGCAGGATGTTCCGCGTCGGAGGTCTGCAAGATGGATCCGGAAGAAAGAAGATTGAAGATGCCGTTGATAGAAGACTTCAGCCGGATCATGGACCTCTTCAGCTCCCGCTTGGATGATGACTTCAGCCGGATCATGGACCTCTTCAGCTCCCGCTTGGATGATGACTTCAGCCGGATCATGGACCTCTTCAGCTCCCGCTTGGATGATGACTTCAGCCGGATCATGGACATCTTCAGCCCCCTGCTTGGGCTTGGATCAGGACGGAGGAGCTCTTCTGGATCGATCGGTGAACCTGGTATGGTGAAGATAAGGTAGGAAGATCTTCAGGGGCTTAGTGTTAGGTTTATTTAAGGGGGGTTTGGGTTAGATTAGGGGTATGTGGGTGGTGGGTTGTAATGTTGGGGGGGGGTATTGTATGTTTTTTTTTTTTTACAGGCAAAAGAGCTGAATTCTTTGGGGCATGCCCCGCAAAGGGCCCTGTTCAGGGCTGGTAAGGTAAAAGAGCTTTGAACTTTAGTAATTTAGAATAGGGTAGGGCATTTTTTTATTTTGGGGGTCTTTGTTATTTTATTAGGGGGCTTAGAGTAGGTGTAATTAGTTTAAAATTGTTGTAATATTTTTCTGATGTTTGTAAATATTTTTTTATTTTTTGTAACTTAGTTCTTTTTTATTTTTTGTACTTTAGTTAGTTTATTTCATTGTATTTAATTAATGTATTGATAGTGTAGTGTTAGGTTTAATTGTAGGTAATTGTAGGTATTTTATTTAATTAATTTATTGATAGTGTAGTGTTAGGTTTAATTGTAACTTAGGTTAGAATTTATTTTACAGGTAATTTTGTAATTATTTTAACTATTTTAGCTATTGTACCTGGTTAAAATAAATACAAAGTTACCTGTAAAATAAATATAAATCCTAAAATAGCTATAATATAAATATAATTTATATTGTAGCTATATTAGGATTTATTTTACAGGTAAGTATTTAGCTTTAAATAGGAATAATTTATTTAATAAGAGTTAATTTATTTCGTTAGATTTAAATTATATTTAACTTAGGGGGGTGTTAGTGTTAGGGTTAGACTTAGCTTTAGGGGTTAATAAATTTATTAGAATAGCGGTGAGCTCCAGTCGGCAGATTAGGGGTTAATGTTTGAAGTTAGGTGTCGGCGATGTTAGGGAGGGCAGATTAGGGGTTAATACTATTTATTATAGGGTGAGTGAGGCGGATTAGGGGTTAATAACTTTATTATAATAGCGGTGCGGTCCGCTCGGCAGATTAGGGGTTAATAAGTGTAGGCAGGTGGAGGCGACGTTGTGGGGGGCAGATTAGGGGTTAATAAATATAATATAGGGGTCGGCGGTGTTAGGGACAGTAGATTAGGGGTACATATCGATAATGTAAGTAGCGGCGGTTTACGGAGCGGCAGATTAGGGGTTAATAATAATATGCAGGGGTCAGCGATAGCGGGGGCGGCAGATTAGGGGTTAATAAGTGTAAGGTTAGGGGTGTTTAGACTTGGGGTACATGTTAGAGTGTTAGGTGCAGACGTAGGAAGTGTTTCCCCATAGCAAACAATGGGGCTGCGTTAGGAGCTGAACGCGGCTTTTTTGCAGGTGTTAGTTTTTTTTTCAGCTCAAACTGCCCCATTGTTTCCTATGGGGGAATCGTGCATGAGCACGTTTTTGAAGCTGGCCGCGTCCGTAAGCAACTCTGGTATCGAGAGTTGAAGTTGCGTTAAATATGCTCTACGCTCCTTTTTTGGAGCCTAACGCAGCCATTCTGTGGACTCTCAATACCAGAGTTATTTAAAAGGTGCGGCCAGAAAAAAGCCAGCGTTAGCTACGCGGGTCGTTACCGACAAAACTCTAAATCTAGCCGTATGTGTTCAGATAAAAACCAGTAGTGCATTGCTGCTCCTTCAACATATGATACCAAGAGAATAAAGCATATTTAATAAAAATAGTAAACTGGAAAGTTGTTTAAAATTGTATGTTCTACCTCAATCATGAAAGTAGTATTAGAGAGTTAGCTGGTAGTTCCAGGGGGAGTATAGCTAAAATATGATGTAGGTGTAGGCTTTCTGTGGGAGTTGTGTGTGCAGAGGGAGGCGCAGGTTCCCCAAAGCTTCCAATCAATTCACTGGAATGTATTCCACAGCATCTTCAAAGTAAAAAGATATATATAGCACTGAAATGTTGTATCCATACACCGTAACACAAAGTGTAGATACTCACAGTATAGATTGAGATAAACGGCTCCTCATGTGTTCAAAGAAAGGTTTCACTTTATTTTTTCCCAACGCGTTTCAACGGTCAGTACCATCTTTTTCAAGAGCATTCACAAATAATTTGCTTTACAAACATAGCATACCTTACTGCAACACAGGTGGTCTTAAATACAGAGTAAATAACGCTACCCATAATCCCATTGGATGGGGACGAGTTTACACACCTTAACATAAAATTCAAATAAAAAGACTTTCTTACATCTCATGAACACAACATCTAATTAGCAAAATATTTATATTACATAATAAAATCTATAATGAAATTCATTGTTCTTTGCTAAGTATAAAATTATTTCATAAATATTAATTAAATATAAGCGACCAATCAGAATCAATATGTTTGAAAAATTCTTAACCAATCCTTAAAGGAGAGATTTTTCAGGTCCCTTTCAAGCCGTTTCTTTGTGTTAGTTCCCACTATGGGGCCTATCTATCAAGCTCCGAACGGAGCTTGATGGCCCGTGTTTCTGGCGAGTCTTCAGACTCGCCAGAAACACAAGTTATGGAGCAGCGGGAAACAAAGACCGCCGCTCCATAACCCTGTCCGCCTGCTCTGAGCAGGCAGACAGGAATCGCCGGAATTCAACCTGATCGAGTATGATCGGGTTGATTCACACCCCCTGCTGGCAGCCCATTGGCCGTGAGTCTGCAGGGGACGGCGTTGCACCAGCAGCTCTTGTGAGCTGCTGGTGCAATGCTGAATACGGAGAGCATATTGCTCTCCACATTCAGCGATGTCTTGCGAACCTGATTCAAACTGTCGGATCAGGTCCGCAAAACATTTGTTAAATTAGCCTCTACATAGATAGCCATTTATTTATGGTGATAAAAGTGAAATCAAGGATATTACAAATGACGATCAGAACATTAGATCAGAACACCTTTCTTTTTCACTCCCATTGTCATCTAGTCTAAAACAGCAAATATAGCCGATAATGAAATTGTATTTCCTAATGGGACGTTTCTGATTGGACAAATCTGAACATGTGACTTAAACAGAACAAATCGAACCTGATTGGGAACTAACACAAAGAAACGGCTCGAAAGGGAACTGAAATACCTCACCTTTAAGGATTGGTTAAGAATTTTTCAAACATATTGATTCTGATTGGTCGCTTATATTTTATTTTATACTTAGCAGAGAGCGATTCATTTTATTATAGATGTTATCATGTAATATAAATATTTAGCTAATTAGATATTGTGTTCATGAGATGTAAGAAAGTCTTTTAATTTTTAATTTTATGTTAACGTGTGTAAACCCGTCCCCATCCAGTTTTTTTACTCTGTATTTAAGACCACCTGTGTTGCGGTAAGGTATGCTATGTGTGTAAAGCAAATTATTTGTGAATACTCTTGAAAAAGACGGTACTGATCATTGAAACGCGTTGGGCAAAATAAAGCTGCTTTTTATGAAAAAGCTAGTAAAACCTTTTTTTGAACACACGAGGAGCTGTTTATCTCAATCTATACTGTGAGTATCTATACTTTGTATTAAGGTGTATGGATACAACATTTCAGTGCTATATATCTTTTCACTTTGAAGAAGCTGTGAAATACATCCCAGTGAATCGATTGGAACCCTTGGTGAACCTGCGCCTCCCTATGCACACACATATCGATTGAACAGCCCTTGGGAGAGACTGTGGGAAGGCAGCAGCTCTGAAAACCAGAGGGGAGTAAATATCTGTATTGTATACCTTTTATATTATATTCTATTGGAGTTAGCTGGGTGTTCCAGGGGAAGTATAGCTAAAATATGACGTAGGTGTAGGTTTTCTGTGGGAGTTAGCCAGGTGTTCCAGGGGAGTAACCTGCACTTTGATTGGGAATCGGGATACATTGCCAGGAGTGTGATATATTACAATCTCTGAAGTGCAGTTTACAAGTAGGGACCGATGTCAGCCATGTGTGAGGCAGGTAGTTTAGCTGTAGTTACAGTAAGGTCCTACACAGAAAACATTTTTTAGTGATGTACTGTCTGCGCTTTGTAGGAACACTTCAAATACAACCGCTCCTGCTTAAAGTGCAGACAAGTTGTAATGTTGGTGGAAGCTAATTATTTCCTTATTTCCTATGGGATACTCATCGCCACTTATTGGCAGTTCGCGGGTCAACCCCCTTTTTTAGAATATATTGAAAGACCGAAGGATTTTGAGGCAGGCAAGGCCTGAAAGGCAGTTTTTCGTCGGTCTGTTGATGCTTTTGAATATCGGGGCCTAAGTACCAATCATTCAAATTCTCATGCTGTTCATCAACCCCTTCCTTACGAACCTTCATCTGTCCCTTGCTACAAACAATCACACTAATTATTTTTTTCATGAAGCTTAAAAATTTGATATTTATGCAACTTACAGGGATTCAGAAATTAAAGCGCTATGTAACAAAATCTCTAATACATATAAAAGAGTAGCAAATATCCATATGAAAATAATTTAGCATGAGAAAAAGGTTAAAGGGATATGAAACCCAAAATTGTTCTCTCGTGGTTCAGAAAGAGCATACAGTTTTAAACAACTTTCCAATTTGCTTCTATTATCAAAATAGCTTCATTCTCTTGGAATCCTTTGTAGCAGAAGCAGCAATGCTTCAACACATCACATGAGACAATGACAAGAGGCATATATGAGCAGACACCAGTCAGCAGCTAGCTCCCAGTAGTGCATTGCTTCTCCTGAGTCTACCTAGGTATTCTTGTTAACAGACGATACCAAGAGAACAAAGCAAATTAATAATACAAGTAATTAACTGGAAAATGTTTCAAATTGCTTGCTCTATCTGAATCATGAAAGAAAAAAAAAGGTTTCATGTCCCTTGAAATAAAAGATATTTACATTTGAACCAGAATGAAAATATATGTTTTTAATTAGTAATACTGCTGTATGAACGTGTCAGTCTACTCCAGAAAGTTTACTGTTTTAAAAGATAGATAATCCCTTTATTACCCAAAAAGAAGGAATGTAAAGTTTAGGAGCCGGCCCATTTTTTATTCACAATCTAGGTTATGCTTGCTTATTAGTTTGCTAAATGTAGCCACCAATAAGCAAGCACTATCCAGGGTGCTGAACCTAAAATGGACTGACTCATAAGCTTTACATTCCTGCTTTTTAAATAAAGAAGATAGCAAGAGAACAAAGAAAATTTGATATTAGGAGTAAATTAGAAAGTTGCTTAAAAGTACATGCTCTATCTGAATCATGAAGGAAAAAAAAAATTGGGTTTAGTGTCCCTTTAAGCCAGAGAATGCTGGTTTATATAATGCAGGGTTTACCATTTGTCAAAAAACTAATTGCTGTAATATATTTGCAAATGCTGTTGTTTAAATGGAACAAAGTATAATAAGTAGCTTGCCCCTTTAACTTAAGAATCAGGATGTTATAGTTAAAGAAGTACCTTAAGTTATTTTTGCTCTCTTTATTTGCTTTAAAAGTTTTCAAGACTTTTTCCATATTTCCATGTATGACATCAGCCTAGTAAAAGAGAGTTAGATTTAGGACAGAAGTTCTAATTTTTAGAATTATAGAATTATACTGATACTCAATGATTATTTATTATGACTCACTTACCGGTTGTTCATTGCACTGGAAGAGTAAGACACTAGAATTGATGTAGCTTTGGACCATGATAGTGAGGAGGGAATTATATGGGGGTTTACCCAATATTGAGCGGCAGGTTACCACATCGTGTAGGGACATTTTCTCCAGACTTTCCTGTAATATACAAGGGACATAACAATAGTAAAACAGAAACAGGAGCTTATTTCCATTGAGTCGTAATTCGGTTTGCGTGCACTCGCAAACCGTTAAATATGCTGTCGGAAGCAATATCGTTTATCGACTGCTTCCAATTGCGTGTTAATATCGGTAGCCGGACTCCGGCTGCCGGAAAAAACTTTGCGTCCAATAGAAAGTAATAGAAGCCATTAATCGATAAATTATACAGGGTTTCCAATGAAAACGCTAACTGTTAGTACACTATCGGAGGCTGTCGATACATTGAGAAATATAACACCCAGCTCAATTAGGTGTAAAGGAGGAAAAAGGAGCTTTTTGAGGCCTGTTTCTCATTGAAATTGCAATCCTGCAAACATTTATGAGTGTTTCAATGTAGAAATAAGATTATATACTGTATGCTACATTTATTGGTCCTATGTATAGGAATATTTGCACCTATATTTTCATTGAAATATCAATATGTATGTACATAGAGAAATAGATGCAAGCATATATCACCTATTTCAAATGCAACCTTTGCCCGGGGATGCTATATATATTCTCAATAATAATCTTCCCCTACATGTATATATGTATGACAATTGTATATACATCTTTGACCTATATAAACCATATAATTATATTAGATTTGTTTGTAAATATATATATTCTAGCAAAATAATGGAATCAAATATTTGTGTTATGTCACTTTAAATTAAAGGGATAGTGTATTCACAATTAAACATTTAGGAATCAGATAAAGCATTTAATTCCTATCAACTTACATATGTACTCATAATCAATTTAATTTTGTTATCTTTCTTAGAGGCATTCTATTTAATGTCCAGCACCTGTGTTGCACTTACTGATTGTTGGCTACATTTAGACAACAATCATCAAGTGCTCCCCATGTGCAAAATTAAAATGGGTAGATTCCTAAGCTTACATTCCTGCTTTACAAAATTACAGATGATAATGAAGTTAAATAGATAATTGGAGTACATATTTAAGTATACTAATACTGCATGCTCTGATTCATGAATATAATTTTGAATAGACTATTCTTTTAAGAAATATGGCAAATCCTCATTTTAAAGAGACACATACAGATATAATATAATCCTTAAAATAAACCTAGATTATCATTAAATACAATCCCCTGAGATTGCACACTTGAATGGCATGGTTACCTGATAGAAAATAATATAGAAAAATAAGTGAAAGGAAATCATTTGTTTATCAGATGAGTTTTATTATTACAGATTTACCCTCATTCATATGTTATTTTTAATGTGAAAATAATGTAACATATTTATTCAATACAAAAACAATGACACATTAAAGTATAATGTGGCATAGTTCTAATATTTATAAATATATGTAATATCAAGTCTGCTAAAGCAGAGAATACATTTGCAATATTTAGAATATTAACCAAAATACATAAGTGCTAAATATTTGAAGTATTGTCTTTAACATGGAGTTATTTAAATAATTTAAAAGTGCATTGTGCATTGGTCCCAGAGAGAGTGTGTGTCTTTTCATATGATGTCAATTAAAATGTATTAATCACCTCTATATCATGGCAATCACATATATGTTGTGCATACATCAGTGCTTACATATCATAGAGATGCATTTCTCTAATTAGTCTAAATATTTAATAATATTCTTGACATAAAGGAGTGCATTAGTCATGATAGGTATAGGTTTCAGATATTACATTCCACACATGACTATAAGCATGAATGCAAGGTATTGGGCCATATTAACAGGAAGGAGTATTTCCTTTTCAACTCTTCTACAACTGGATAACCCTTATTGGCTTCATCTGAAGGAGCAATCAACATATTCTCGTGGAATATTAATCATAACATTCACACATGCCACATTGACTGATGTTACATAGCATATACTGTATTGATTTCAGACACGTATCCTCAAGTATTCTTAAATGGCATAATATTCTCAATAGAAGTACACATACATTTATTAACAATGTACACCTGCATATTAATTGACATCATGTGAAATAAAAATGAATAAAGCTGTTAATGTTTAACAAATAAACAGCTAGTAAAATAATATTTAATTATATTTAGCAATTTTGATTAGAAAAATATATGCATATTTATATGTTTGAAATCACACTTAAAAAAGTGCTTCATACAAAAAATTAGATATTATATATCTGTAAATAATTTAAAAAGACTAATATTGATTAATGCCTGTGGCGGGATTTGGCCTTAGGAGAGGTTCTTGGGGTAGACGTGTGGCATCTTGTGCTACGCACACCAGCTGACTGGGAGGCTAAAACATGTGCTTCAGGGTCCTACAGGGAGATGATGGAGGATGCAAGTGAGGAGGGAGTTTGTGGCCTATCTGCAAGCCTCTCCACTGCCTCTGCAGGTGGGCGAGTGAGGCATTGTGTATGTCCATCTGTCTCTGTAGCCTCCTGAAATCATGCTGCTGCTGGAGCCTGGTCAGCCTAAGCTCCCTGTGAATGAGCCTCAGTAGAGCATCCTGCTGGGACTGTGCAAGAATATTGGATTCCATGGGGGGGACTTGTGGCTCCATAGGTGTGTCCGGCACATATTCCTGGCTCTGTGTGGGTTTGTCTTCACTCAGTCTTCGGGACTGTGAGGGTGGCTCAATATCCAATTGAGGACAGACATTGGTGGGTGGTGGTGATTATTGTTGTGGTGGTGGCGGCGGCATTTGTTGTGCCATGGGAGGGTGCTGGATCTGCTGTTGAGGTGGCATATAGTACAGATGCTGTGGTGGAGGATGCATCTGCTGATGCTGTGGTTATGGAGGATGCATCTGATGATACTGTGGAGGTGGAGGATGCATCTGATGATGCTGTGGTGGTGGAAAAAGCATCTGATGATGCTGTGGTGGTGGAGGATGCATCTGATGATGCTGTGGTGGTGGAAGATGCATCTGATGATGCTGTGGTGGTGGAGGATGCATCTGATGATGCTGTGATGGTGGAAGATGCATCTGATGATGCTGTGGTTGTGGAAGATGCATCTGATGATGTTGTGGTGGTGGAGGATGCATCTGATGATGCTGTGGTTGTGGAGGATGCATCTGATGATGCTGTGGTGGTGGAGGATGCATCTGATGATATGTCCTCACAGATGAATATGGGGATGTGGCAGCAACATTTTCAACCTCATAGGCCAGTGGCAGTTGCTCATTCCCTGCAAGCATGCTGAGATAGGAGTATCCAGCTTCAATCACACACCCCTCCTCCCCACTGAATTCCAGAACATCACTGGCCTCATACTCATACTCATGTTCCGATTCTGAAACATAAATTGTTATGATTAATTAATCTGATGAAACATATAACATTTGAAAATCAAATATATAGATATCTATATCTATATCTAGATATATACTGTAGATATATATATATATATATATATATATATATATATATATATATATATATATATATATATATATATATATATATATACTGTATAAATATATATATATATTATTTCTATAAAAACTTAAACATATTTAACCAGAGGTTTTTTTTTTTTAAAGATTGTGCCTCCAAGCGACTTTTTGTATTACACATAGTCCATATATATGATATAGATAGAAATAATTAAAATCTATATCCTTGCTTGTTTGAGCAGATAGCTACTCCAGAAATCATGATGAATGTATCCACTACAACTATGTTAAGATGCACTTAAAGGGGCAGTAAAGTCAAAATTAAACTTTCATGATTCAAACAGAGCATGCAATTTTAAGAAACTTTCTCATTTACTCCTATTATCATATTTTCTTCCTTCTCTTGGTATTTTTATTTGAAAAGCAAGAATGTACCTGGGTTGCTCCTGCTTATTGGGTGGCTAAATGTAGCCACCAATCACGAGCGATAGCCAGGGTGCTGAACCAAAAATGTGCTGGCTCCTTAGCTTACATTCCTACTTTTTCAAATAAAGATACCAAGAGAATAAAGAAATATTGATAATAGGAGTAAATTAGAAATGTGCTTAAAATTGCTGCACTATCTGAATCATGATAGAAAAAAAAATTGGGTTTACTATCCCTTTAAGTTAATGTGCAAATCAGACTTTGCACCATGTAAAACATTACTTGTCCTTAACCTACCTAGGCATGTTTTCCACTGATGTTTGAAAACAATTGATTAATACCCATATAAATAACCATATTCGCCTTGGTTTCACTTCTGCAGTTGTGGTAGCCATGCTTTATGCTAGCAGTAGAAGTATTGTGTCATAAGCAGCTGACTGCCACTAGTATCTCCTCCCACAACTTATTCCGGAGACTCACCCTCAGGTTAGGGTTCTCCAGCTATCCCAGTAGGCCTCAACCTCTCCTCTCTTAGCCTGCCCTTTACACCTGAAGGGCCAGCAGACACAGACTCTCCCTCCTGTGACTGGGGACCAGCCCTCTCTCCCTCCTCTGTCCCTGCAGACTGTGACCGGCTACCACCAGCCCAAACCCCACTTGCCACAGTCTGCTCCACTCTCCCTATTCTTTGTGTGCCTAGTTGAGGCTGAATCCTCATCTCTCATCCCACCTCCACTCTCCTCTGCCAGGGTTTGAGGAAGGACAAATCCTCCACCCAAGCCTTGGCCCCTAGACCTGCCCATACTACTCCCTATTTTCCCCCTCCATCTATCCCTCTCCACTGCCCTCCCCCTAGCCACCCCCTCCCAACTCCACTAGGTCTATCCTTCCCTTTCTCCTTCCTCCCTAAAAGACAGTACCAGAATCCGGCGCCCAGTTTCTCAAGGATATGTCACTGTTCTGAAATGATCAAAGCCGGTTTCACCATATAGTGAGGGAGGAACAGAGAAAGCCACACTTTATTCCCTTGAATGGGATAATTCAATGTTCAATGTAGTTGTAGACTGCTGCACGTAAAGTTGGGTGTGTCTTTTCCGAGAGGCACCCAAACAGGATACAGCTGAAACACAAAAAGGAGAGACAGGCGCAGCCTGACTCAAGTGTACTAGTTTTTATTATGTAAGCGCACACACACATAAATGGCAACTTACAAGATAAAGAAATTAAAATAGCACATCAATGTGACTGCATCAATCAATTTCACCCTGAGAAGAAGTAATGTCCAAAGAGCCTTAGTTCTTAGCGGGTCCACCACCTCAGTTGAAGTATTACCGAGTCTGGGGATAGCTGCTGTGACAAGTCAATGGAGAAGCACCGGGGTGATGCAGAGACACTATGTGGAAATTCAAAAGGTTCTCTACGCGCGTTTCGTCTGAAGACAGTCAGACTTTTTCAAGAGAGTCAATTAAAGTATAAGACAACAGAGCTCCTAACCGGCTTATAAGAAGGGCTGCGGTGTCAATTTCCTGTTGGTGTTGGCCAATGAAAGGGTTTAAAAAGCGGCCATAGATTTCATATATAGCAATATGATACACATGTAACACAACAAATTAAACAATAATTACACAATTGATATACAATATGGATACATAGAAAAGAAAAGAAAACATGATAATACATTTGAAACATTTAGAAGTACATCTATGTGCTAGTTTTTTTTCTAAAAAAGATAACTGTAGATAAAAGAACTATAAATAAAAAACTGGCTAGAGTATACTAGTAATTTATTAAAAGTACTAACAATACTAAATACTATTAGTGATGCAGATGATAGCATAGATCATATTGTAAAAAACAATAAAAGATGATAAAAAATAATCAAAAATATTAATCCAATAAAAATGAGGAAAGGACACTAAATATAAAAGTCCTCCCAAAGTCTATGTGGAAGTATAAGTGATATTCAAACTATATATGTATCATTAGTTAAAAGCATACAAGAATGTGATTTTAATTTTGAAATGAGCTAATGTTGTCTACTCAGGTTACATAAAGGCCTGTAAATCTAATTCCATATTCAGGCCTTGTGGATGCATGGCGTCTAATGTGTAGATCCAATAGGATTCTCTGCGTCTTAAAGTGATTAGCCTGTTGGAATATTTATTATTAGGAATCCAGTCTATAACTTTAATATTCAGACTATTGGGATTCATATGGTGATGGTTGCGGAAATGCTCAGGGACACTATGTGTTCTAAGACCTGCCTTGATGTTATTGGCATGTTCATTGAATCTTGTTTGTATATTTCTTTTTGTTCTACCTATGTAGATCAAATTACAACTGCACCTTAAGCAATAAACCACATAAGTTGTGCTGCAGTTGCATCTATATTTCATCTTGAATTGTTTTGTGTGATCATGGTTATAGAAGGTGTCCCCTGTATGTATAGAACTACACATTCACATTTTTTAACCCCACATTTGTATGTACCTGGTTTCTGTGTAAGCCATGTAATAGCATTCTTCTTTTCTGACGTTTTACAAAGTTTTGTTGGTGCTAACATGTTTTTAAAGTCTTTATTTTTCTTAAAGGTTACTAATGGTTTCTCGTCTAATGTTTCCCTTAAAATGGGATCAGCTTTAAGGATTCCCCAATGTTTGATTAAATTTTTTTGGATATCCTTACTCCTTTGACTAAAAGTAGTGATAAATCTGGTATTATTGCTATTATTATTATTAAAGTTTCTATTTTTATTTGGATTTTGTTCTTTTGGAATTAGCAGGGTCTCTCTTTTCATATTATCAACACATTTTTTTGCCATTTCAATCATACTTTGATTATATCCTTTTTCAATGAACCTAGCGTCTAACAATTTAATCTCTTTTTGATAATCAGTTTCTTTTGTACAATTCCTCTTAATTCTCTAGTACTGTCCCAGAGGGATGTTTGATTTCCACCTAGTTAGGTTGCCACTTTTAACGCTTAAAAAAACATTTTTGTCAGTAGGTTTGCGGTAATTTGCTACTGCAATTTTCTTGTTATCATCTACAAATAATGAGAGGTCGAGGAATTCAACTCGATGCTTGTCTATTTTAGAGATAAATTTAAGATTATAAATATTACTGTTCATATGATTGATAAAATCCTCGGTTTGAGCATCCGACCCTTGCCATATAATGATTACATCATCTATATATCGGTAATACCGGATGAGGTTGTTTCTATAGGGATTATTAGACCAAACATATTTTTCCTCAAAGTGGTTCATATATAAGTTGGCATACGATGGGGCAAACGTAGTCCCCATTGCAGTGCCCTGTGTTTGTTGATAAAATTGTCCTTTGAAAAAGAAATAATTATGATTCAATATAAAGCTGATTCCCGTCAAGATAAAATCCAAGTGTCTGTTGGACATAGCTGTATTCTCTAATGCTTCCTGTACCGAATTGGTGCCAAGAGTATGTGGGATGCACGTGTATAATAAAGAGACACCGCACGTGATCCATATATAATCATCTAACCACTCTAATCCTTTGAACATATTGATCTATGTACCGTATCACGAAGGTAGGCCTTCATTGATTTTACAATGGGCTGTAGATAATGATCAATATAGATTGATAGGTTGTTAGTCAGGGACCCAATGCCCGAAAAGATGGGCCTTCCTGGGGGATCAATGAGTGTCTTGTGCACTTTTGGTAGATGATAAAATGTGGGTATTGTAGGATTATTTTCCATCAAAAAGTGTAATTCCTTATTTTTGAGGATATTCACATTTTTAGCGTCTTTTAGTATATTGTTTAATTCATTTTTAAATTTCAGTGTGGGGTGAAAGTGTAGTTTTTTATATGTACTCGTGTCATTCAAAATATTGTGTGCTTCTTTCAAATAGTCTGTTTTATCCTGAATTACTACCCCCCTCCCTTGTCAGCTGCTCTAATCACTATGTCTTTGTTTTCCTGGAGAGACCTAAGTGTATTTCTTTCATGCAAAGTGAGGTTGTCGTTATGCCTATTAACCCAAGTATTTCCTTTTTTAGCCCATAGCTTATTCAAATCTCCACACACTAATTTATTGAATAGAGATACCCTGGTAGTTTTACACAGTTTAGAAAATAACAGCCTTTCATCCACACAATCACAACAAGGTCCCGTAGATGATCTGCTAAATTTAACTATCCACGAAGAAGAAATAGTAAACAGTAATTTAAAGAGAAAGTCAAGTTTTTATCCCCATTCAGCCCCGGGTGAACACATATCTCTATTCAATAAATTAGTGTGTGGAGATTTAAATAAGCTATGGGCTAAAAAAGGAAATACTTGGGTTAATAGGCATAACGACAACCTCACTTTGCATGAAAGAAATACACTTAGGTCTATCCAGGAAAACAAAGACATACGGCTAGATTTGGAGTTTTGTCGGTAACGACCCGAAAAACTAACGCCGGCTTTTTTCTGGCCGCACCATAAAATAACTCTGGTATTGAGAGTCCACATAAAGGCTGCGTTAGGCTCCAAAAAAGGAGCGTAGAGCATTTTTAACGCAGCTTCAACTCTCAATACCAGAGTTGCTTACGCAAGCGGCCAGCCTCAAAAACGTGCTCGTGCACGATTCCCCCATAGGAAACAATGGGGCTGTTTGAGCTGAAAAAAAACCTAACACCTGCAAAAAAGCCGCGTTCAGCTCTTAACGCAGCCCCATTGTTTGCTATGGGGAAACACTTCCTACGTCTGCACCTAACACTCTAACATGTACCCCGAGTCTAAACACCCCTAACCTTACACTTATTAACCCCTAATCTGCCGCCCCCGCTATCGCTGAAACCTGCATTTTATTTTTAACCCCTAATCTGCCGCTCCGTAAACCGCCGCTACTTACATTATCCCTATGTACCCCTAATCTGCTGCCCCTAACACCGCCGACCCCTATATTATATTTATTAACCCCTAATCTGCCCCCCTCAACGTCGCCTCCACCTGCCTACACTTATTAACCCCTAATCTGCCGAGCGGACCGCACCGCTATTATAATACATTTATTAACCCCTAATCCGCCTCACTAACCCTATAATAAATAGTATTAACCCCTAATCTGCCCTCCCTAACATCGCCGACACCTAACTTCAATTATTAACCCCTAATCTGCCGACCGGAGCTCACCACTATTCTAATAAATGGATTAACCCCTAAAGCTAAATCTAACCCTAACACTAACACCCCCCTAAATTAAATATAATTTTAATCTAACGAAATTAATTAACTCTTATTAAATAAATTATTCCTATTTAAAGCTAAATACTTACCTGTAAAATAAACCCTAATATAGCTACAATATAAATTATAATTACATTGTAGCTATTTTAGGATTAATATTTATTTTACAGGCAACTTTGTAATTATTTTAACCAGGTACAATAGCTATTAAATAGTTAAGAACTATTTAATAGTTACCTAGTTAAAATAATTACAAAATTACCTGTAAAATAAATCCTAACCTAAGTTACAATTAAACCTAACACTATACTATCATTAAATTAATTAAATAAAATACCTACAATTACCTACAATTAAACCTAACACTACACTATCAATACATTAATTAAATACAATATCTATAAATAACTACAATGAAATAAACTAACTAAAGTACAAAAAATAAAAAAGAACTAAGTTACAAAAAATAAAAAAATATCTACAAACATAAGAAAAATATTACAACAATTTTAAACTAATTACACCTACTCTAAGCCCCCTAATAAAACAACAAAGCCCCCCAAAATAAAAAATGCCCTACCCTATTCTAAATTACTAAAGTTAAAAGCTCTTTTACCTTACCAGCCCTGAACAGGGCCCTTTGCGGGGCATGCCCCAAGAAGTTCAGCTCTTTTGCCTGTAAAAAAAAACATACAATACCCCCCCCAACATTACAACCCACCACCCACATACCCCTAATCTAACCCAAACCCCCCTTAAATAAACCTAACACTAAGCCCCTGAAGATCATCCTACCTTGTCTTCACCTCACCAGGTATCACCGATCCGTCCAGTCTCCAAAATCTTCATCCAACCCAAGCGGGGGTTGGCGATCCATCATCCGGTGGCTGAAGAGGTCCAGAAGAGGCTCCAAAGTCTTCATCCTATCCGGGAAGAAGAGGCGATCCGGACCGGCAACCATCTTGATCCAAGCGGCATCTTCTATCTTCATCCGATGACGACCGGCTCCATCCTGAAGACCTCCACCGCGGACCCATCTTCTTCCGGCGACGTCCAACTGAAGAATGACGGTTCCTTTAAGGGACGTCATCCAAGATGGCGTCCCTCGAATTCCGATTGGCTGATAGGATTCTATCAGCCAATCGGAATTAAGGTAGGAATATTCTGATTGGCTGATGGAATCAGCCAATCAGAATCAAGTTCAATCCGATTGGCTGATGCAATCAGCCAATCAGATTGAGCTTGCATTCTATTGGCTGTTCCGATCAGCCAATAGAATGTGAGCTCAATCTGATTGGCTGATTGCATCAGCCAATCGGATTGAACTTGATTCTGATTGGCTGATTCCATCAGCCAATCAGAATATTCCTACCTTAATTCCGATTGGCTGATAGAATCCTATCAGCCAATCGGAATTCGAGGGACGCCATCTTGGATGACGTCCCTTAAAGGAACCGTCATTCTTCAGTTGGACGTCGCCGGAAGAAGATGGGTCCGTGGTGGAGGTCTTCAGGATGGAGCCGGTCGTCATCGGATGAAGATAGAAGATGCCGCTTGGATCAAGATGGTTGCCGGTCCGGATCGCCTCTTCTTCCCGGATAGGATGAAGACTTTGGAGCCTCTTCTGGACCTCTTCAGCCACCGGATGATGGATCGCCAACCCCCGCTTGGGTTGGATGAAGATTTTGGAGACTGGACGGATCGGTGATACCTGGTGAGGTGAAGACAAGGTAGGATGATCTTCAGGGGCTTAGTGTTAGGTTTATTTAAGGGGGGTTTGGGTTAGATTAGGGGTATGTGGGTGGTGGGTTGTAATGTTGGGGGGGGGGTATTGTATGTTTTTTTTTTACAGGCAAAAGAGCTGAACTTCTTGGGGCATGCCCCGCAAAGGGCCCTGGTAAGATAAAAGAGCTTTTAACTTTAGTAATTTAGAATAGGGTAGGGCATTTTTTATTTTGGGGGGCTTTGTTGTTTTATTAGGGGGCTTAGAGTAGGTGTAATTAGTTTAAAATTGTTGTAATATTTTTCTTATGTTTGTAGATATTTTTTTATTTTTTGTAACTTAGTTCTTTTTTATTTTTTGTACTTTAGCTAGTTTATTTAATTGTATTTATTTGTAGGAATTGTATTTAATTAATTTATTGATAGTGTAGTGTTAGGTTAATTGTAGGTAATTGTAGGTAGTTTATTTAATTAATTTATTGATAGTGTAGTGTTAGGTTTAATTGTAACTTAGGTTAGTATTTATTTTACAGGTAATTTTGTAATTATTTTAACTATTTTAGCTATTAAATAGTTCTTAACTATTTAATAGCTATTGTACCTGGTTAAAAACAGAATTTATGTTTACCTGATAAATTACTTTCTCCAACGGTGTGTCCGGTCCACGGCGTCATCCTTACTTGTGGGATATTCTCTTCCCCAACAGGAAATGGCAAAGAGCCCAGCAAAGCTGGTCACATGATCCCTCCTAGGCTCCGCCTACCCCAGTCATTCGACCGACGTAAAGGAGGAATATTTGCATAGGAGAAACCATATGATACCGTGGTGACTGTAGTTAAAGAAAATAAATTATCAGACCTGATTAAAAAACCAGGGCGGGCCGTGGACCGGACACACCGTTGGAGAAAGTAATTTATCAGGTAAACATAAATTCTGTTTTCTCCAACATAGGTGTGTCCGGTCCACGGCGTCATCCTTACTTGTGGGAACCAATACCAAAGCTTTAGGACACGGATGAAGGGAGGGAGCAAATCAGGTCACCTAAATGGAAGGCACCACGGCTTGCAAAACCTTTCTCCCAAAAATAGCCTCAGAAGAAGCAAAAGTATCAAACTTGTAAAATTTGGTAAAAGTGTGCAGTGAAGACCAAGTCGCTGCCCTACATATCTGATCAACAGAAGCCTCGTTCTTGAAGGCCCATGTGGAAGCCACAGCCCTAGTGGAATGAGCTGTGATTCTTTCAGGAGGCTGCCGTCCGGCAGTCTCATAAGCCAATCTGATGATGCTTTTAATCCAAAAAGAGAGAGAGGTAGAAGTTGCTTTTTGACCTCTCCTTTTACCAGAATAAACAACAAACAAGGAAGATGTTTGTCTAAAATCCTTTGTAGCATCTAAATAGAATTTTAGAGCGCGAACAACATCCAAATTGTGCAACAAACGTTCCTTCTTTGAAACTGGTTTCGGACACAAAGAAGGCACGACTATCTCCTGGTTAATGTTTTTGTTAGAAACAACTTTCGGAAGAAAACCAGGTTTAGTACGTAAAACCGCCTTATCTGCATGGAACACCAGATAAGGAGGAGAACACTGCAGAGCAGATAATTCTGAAACTCTTCTAGCAGAAGAAATTGCAACCAAAAACAAAACTTTCCAAGATAATAACTTAATATCAACGGAATGTAAGGGTTCAAACGGAACCCCCTGAAGAACTGAAAGAACTAAGTTGAGACTCCAAGGAGGAGTCAAAGGTTTGTAAACAGGCTTGATTCTAACCAGAGCCTGAACAAAGGCTTGAACATCTGGCACAGCTGCCAGCTTTTTGTGAAGTAACACAGACAAGGCAGAAATCTGTCCCTTCAAGGAACTTGCAGATAATCCTTTCTCTAATCCTTCTTGAAGAAAGGATAGAATCTTAGGAATTTTTACCTTGTCCCAAGGGAATCCTTTAGATTCACACCAACAGATATATTTTTTCCATATTTTGTGGTAAATTTTTCTAGTTACAGGCTTTCTGGCCTGAACAAGAGTATCAATAACAGAATCTGAGAACCCTCGTTTTGATAAGATCAAGCGTTCAATCTCCAAGCAGTCAGCTGGAGTGAGACCAGATTCGGATGTTCGAACGGACCTTGAACAAGAAGGTCTCGTCTCAAAGGTAGCTTCCATGGTGGAGCCGATGACATATTCACCAGATCTGCATACCAAGTCCTGCGTGGCCACGCAGGAGCTATCAAGATCACCGACGCCCTCTCCTGATTGATCCTGGCTACCAGCCTGGGGATGAGAGGAAACGGCGGGAATACATAAGCTAGTTTGAAGGTCCAAGGTGCTACTAGTGCATCTACTAGAGTCGCCTTGGGATCCCTGGATCTGGACCCGTAGCAAGGAACCTTGAAGTTCTGACGAGAGGCCATCAGATCCATGTCTGGAATGCCCCACAGTTGAGTAATTTGGGCAAAGATTTCCGGATGGAGTTCCCACTCCCCCGGATGTAATGTCTGACGACTCAGAAAATCCGCTTCCCAATTTTCCACTCCTGGGATGTGGATTGCAGACAGGTGGCAGGAGTGAGTCTCCGCCCATTGAATGATTTTGGTCACTTCTTCCATCGCCAGGGAACTCCTTGTTCCCCCCTGATGGTTGATGTACGCAACAGTCGTCATGTTGTCTGATTGAAACCGTATGAACTTGGCCTTTGCTAGCTGAGGCCAAGCCTTGAGAGCATTGAATATCGCTCTCAGTTCCAGAATATTTATCGGTAGAAGAGATTCTTCCCGAGACCAAAGACCCTGAGCTTTCAGGGGTCCCCAGACCGCGCCCCAGCCCATCGGACTGGCGTCGGTCGTGACAATGACCCACTCTGGTCTGCGGAAGGTCATCCCTTGTGACAGGGTGTCCAGGGACAGCCACCAACGGAGTGAGTCTCTGGTCCTCTGATTTACTTGTATCGTCGGAGACAAGTCTGTATAGTCCCCATTCCACTGACTGAGCATGCACAGTTGTAATGGTCTTAGATGAATGCGCGCAAAAGGAACTATGTCCATTGCCGCTACCATCAAACCTATTACTTCCATGCACTGCGCTATGGAAGGAAGAGGAACGGAATGAAGTGTTTGACAAGAGTTTAGAAGTTTTGTTTTTCTGGCCTCTGTCAGAAAAATCCTCATTTCTAAGGAGTCTATTATTGTTCCCAAGAAGGGAACCCTTGTCGACGGAGATAGAGAACTCTTTTCTACGTTCACTTTCCATCCGTGAGATCTGAGAAAGGCCAGGACTATGTCCGTGTGAGCCTTTGCTTGAGGAAGGGACGACGCTTGAATCAGAATGTCGTCCAAGTAAGGAACTACTGCAATGCCCCTTGGTCTTAGTACCGCTAGAAGGGACCCTAGTACCTTTGTGAAAATCCTTGGAGCAGTGGCTAATCCGAAAGGAAGTGCCACGAACTGGTAATGCTTGTCCAGGAATGCGAACCTTAGGAACCGATGATGTTCCTTGTGGATAGGAATATGTAGATACGCATCCTTTAAATCCACCGTGGTCATGAATTGACCTTCCTGGATGGAAGGAAGAATTGTTCGAATGGTTTCCATTTTGAACGATGGAACCTTGAGAAACTTGTTTAGGATCTTGAGATCTAAGATTGGTCTGAACGTTCCCTCTTTTTTGGGAACTACGAACAGATTGGAGTAGAACCCCATCCCTTGTTCTCCTAATGGAACAGGATGAATCACTCCAATTTTTAACAGGTCTTCTACACAATGTAAGAATGCCTGTCTCTTTATGTGGTCTGAAGACAATTGAGACCTGTGGAACCTCCCCCTTGGGGGAAGCCCCTTGAATTCCAGAAGATAACCTTGGGAGACTATTTCTAGTGCCCAAGGATCCAGAACATCTCTTGCCCAAGCCTGAGCGAAGAGAGAGAGTCTGCCCCCCACCAGATCCGGTCCCGGATCGGGGGCCAACATTTCATGCTGTCTTGGTAGCAGTGGCAGGTTTCTTGGCCTGCTTTCCCTTGTTCCAGCCTTGCATTGGTCTCCAGGCTGGCTTGGCTTGAGAAGTATTACCCTCTTGCTTAGAGGACGTAGCACTTGGGGCTGGTCCGTTTCTACGAAAGGGACGAAAATTAGGTTTATTTTTGGCCTTGAAAGACCTATCCTGAGGAAGGGCGTGGCCCTTACCCCCAGTGATATCAGAGATAATCTCTTTCAAGTCAGGGCCAAACAGCGTTTTCCCCTTGAAAGGAATGTTAAGCAATTTGTTCTTGGAAGACGCATCCGCTGACCAAGATTTCAACCAAAGCGCTCTGCGCGCCACAATAGCAAACCCAGAATTTTTCGCCGCTAACCTAGCCAATTGCAAAGTGGCGTCTAGGGTGAAAGAATTAGCCAATTTGAGAGCACGGATTCTGTCCATAATCTCCTCATAAGGAGGAGAATCACTATCGATCGCCTTTACTAGCTCATCGAACCAGAAACACGCGGCTGTAGTGACAGGGACAATGCATGAAATTGGTTGTAGAAGGTAACCTTGCTGAACAAACATCTTTTTAAGCAAACCTTCTAATTTTTTATCCATAGGATCTTTGAAAGCACAACTATCTTCTATGGGTATAGTGGTGCGTTTGTTTAAAGTAGAAACCGCCCCCTCGACCTTGGGGACTGTCTGCCATAAGTCCTTTCTGGGGTCGACCATAGGAAACAATTTTTTAAATATGGGGGGAGGGACGAAAGGTATACCGGGCCTTTCCCATTCTTTATTTACAATGTCCGCCACCCGCTTGGGTATAGGAAAAGCTTCTGGGAGCCCCGGGACCTCTAGGAACTTGTCCATTTTACATAGTTTCTCTGGGATGATCAAATTCTCACAATCATCCAGAGTGGATAACACCTCCTTAAGCAGAGCGCGGAGATGCTCCAACTTAAATTTAAATGTAATCACATCGGGTTCAGCTTGTTGAGAAATTTTCCCTGAATCTGAAATTTCTCCCTCAGACAAAACCTCCCTGGCCCCCTCAGACTGGTGTAGGGGCATTTCAGAACCATTATCGTCAGCGTCCTCATGCTCTTCAGTATCTAAAACAGAGCAGTCGCGCTTACGCTGATAAGTGGGCATTTTGGCTAAAATGTTTTTGATAGAATTATCCATTACAGCCGTTAATTGTTGCATAGTAAGGAGTATTGGCGCGCTAGATGTACTAGGGGCCTCCTGAGTGGGCAAGACTGGTGTAGACGAAGGAGGGAATGATGCAGTACCATGCTTACTCCCCTCACTTGAGGAATCATCTTGGGCATCATTTTCTGTGTCACATAAATCACATCTATTTAAATGATAAGGAACCTTGGCTTCCCCACATTCAGAACACAGTCTATCTGGTAGTTCAGACATGTTAAACAGGCATAAACTTGATAACAAAGTACAAAAAACGTTTTAAAATAAAACCGTTACTGTCACTTTAAATTTTAAACTGAACACACTTTATTACTGCAATTGCGAAAAAGTATGAAGGAATTGTTCAAAATTCACCAAAATTTCACCACAGTGTCTTAAAGCCTTAAAAGTATTGCACATCAAATTTGGAAGCTTTAACCCTTAAAATAACGGAACCGGAGCCGTTTTTATCTTTAACCCCTCTACAGTCCCTGGTATCTGCTTTGCTGAGACCCAACCAAGCCCAAAGGGGAATACGATACCAAATGACGCCTTCAGAAAGTCTTTTCTATGTATCAGAGCTCCTCACACATGCGACTGCATGTCATGCTTCTCAAAAACAAGTGCGCAATACCGGCGCGAAAATGAGGCTCTGCCTATGATTAGGGAAAGCCCCTAGAGAATAAGGTGTCCAAAACAGTGCCTGCCGATATTATTTTAACAAAATACCCAGATTAAATGATTCCTCAAGGCTAAATATGTTTATATATGAATCGATTTAGCCCAGAAAATGTCTACAGTCTTAACAAGCCCTTGTGAAGCCCTTATTTACTGTCTGTAATAAAAATGGCTTACCGGATCCCATAGGGAAAATGACAGCTTCCAGCATTACATCGTCTTGTTAGAATGTGTCATACCTCAAGCAGCAAAAGTCTGCTCACTGTTCCCCCAACTGAAGTTAATTCCTCTCAACAGTCCTGTGTGGAACAGCCATCGATTTTAGTAACGGTTGCTAAAATCATTTTCCTCTTACAAACAGAAATCTTCATCTCTTTTCTGTTTCAGAGTAAATAGTACATACCAGCACTATTTTAAAATAACAAACTCTTGATTGAATAATAAAAACTACAGTTAAACACTAAAAAACTCTAAGCCATCTCCGTGGAGATGTTGCCTGTACAACGGCAAAGAGAATGACTGGGGTAGGCGGAGCCTAGGAGGGATCATGTGACCAGCTTTGCTGGGCTCTTTGCCATTTCCTGTTGGGGAAGAGAATATCCCACAAGTAAGGATGACGCCGTGGACCGGACACACCTATGTTGGAGAAATAAATACAAAGTTACCTGTAAAATAAATATAAATCCTAAAATAGCTATAATATAATTATAATTTATATTGTAACTATATTAGGATTTATTTTACAGGTAAGTATTTATCTTTAAATAGGAATAATTTATTTAATAAGAGTTAATTAATTTCGTTAGATGTAAATTATATTTAACTTAGGGGGGTGTTAGTGTTAGGGCTAGATTTAGCTTTAGGGGTTAATACATTTATTAGAGTAGCGGTGAGCTCCAGTCGGCAGATTAGGGGTTAATAATTGAAGTTAGGTGTCAGCGATGTTAGGGAGGGCAGATTAGGGGTTAATACTATTTATTATAGGGTTAGTGATGCGGATTAGGGGTTAATAACTTTATTATAGTAGCGCTCAGGTCCGCTCGGCAGATTAGGGGTTAATAAGTGTAGGCAGGTGGAGGCGACTTTGAGGGGGGCAGATTAGGGGTTAATAAATATAATATAGGGGTCGGCGGTGTTAGGGGCAGCAGATTAGGGGTACATAAGGATAACGTAGGTGGCGGCGCTTTGCGGTCGGCAGATTAGGGGTTAATAAGTGTAGGCAGATGGAGGCGACGTTGAGGGGGGCAGATTAGGGGTTAATAAATATAATATAGGGGTCGGCGGTGTTAGGGGCAGCAGATTAGGGGTACATAAGGATAACGTAGGTGGCGGCGCTTTGCGGTCGGCAGATTAGGGGTTAATAAGTGTAGGCAGATGGAGGCGACGTTGAGGGGGGCAGATTAGGGGTTAATAAATATAATATAGGGGTCGGCGGTGTTAGGGGCAGCAGATTAGGGGTACATAAGGATAACGTAGGTGGCGGCGCTTTGCGGTCGGCAGATTAGGGGTTAATAAGTGTAGGCAGATGGAGGCGACGTTGAGGGGGGCAGATTAGGGGTTAATAAATATAATACAGGGGTCGGCGGTGTTAGGGGGAGCAGATTAGGGGTACATAAGGATAACGTAAGTGGCGGTCGGCAGATTAGGGGTTAAAAATTTTTATTCGAGTGTCGGCGATGTGGGGGGACCTCGGTTTAGGGGTACATAGGTAGTTTATGGGTGTTAGTGTACTTTAGAGTACAGTAGTTAAGAGCTTTAGAAACCGGCGTTAGCCCAGAAAGCTCTTAACTACTGACTTTTTTCCTGCGGCTGGAGTTTTGTCGTTAGATGTCTAACGCTCACTTCAGAAACGACTCTAAATACCGGAGTTAGAAAAATCCCATTGAAAAGATAGGATACGCAATTGACGTAAGGGGATCTGCGGTATGGAAAAGTCGCGGCTGAAAAGTGAGCGTTAGACCCTATTTTGAATGACTCCAAATACCGGCGGTAGCCTAAAACCAGCGTTAGGAGCCTCTAACGCTGGTTTTCACGGCTAACGCCAAACACCAAATCTAGGTCATAGTGATTAGTGCAGCTGACAAGGGAGGGGGGTAGTAATTCAGGATAAAACAGACTATTTGAAAGAAGCACACACTATTTTGAATGATACATGTACATATAAAAAAACTACACTTTGACCCCACACTGAAATTTAAAAATAAATTAAACAATATACTAAAAGACCCTAAAAATGTGAATATCCTCAAAAATGAGGAATTCCACTTTTTGATGGAAAATAATCCTACAATACCCACATTTTATCATCTACCAAAAGTGCACAAGACACTCATTGATCCCCCGGGAAGACCCATCATTTCGGGCATTGGGTTCCTGACTAACAACCTATCAATCTATATTGATCATTATCTACAGCCCATTGTAAAATCAATGAAGGCCTACCTTCGTGATACGGTACATAGATCAATATGTTCAAAGGATTAGAGTGGTTAGATGATTATATATGGATCACGCGCGATGTCTCTTCATTATACATGTGCATCTCACATACTCTTGGCACCAATTCGGTACAGGAAGCATTAGAGAATACAGCTATGTCCAACAGACACTTGGATTTTATCTTGACGGGAATCAGCTTTATATTGAATCATAATTATTTCTGTTTCAAAGGACAATTCAAAGGACAATTTTATCAACAAACACAGGGCACTGCAATGGGGACTACGTTTGCCCCATCGTATGCCAATTTATATATGAACCACTTTGAGGAAAAATATGTTTGGTCTAATAATCCCTATAGAAACAACCTCATCCGGTATTACCGATATATAGATGATGTAATCATTATATGGCAAGGGTCAGATGCTCAAACCGAGGATTTTATCAATCATATGAACAGTAATATTTATAATCTTAAATTTATCTCTAAAATAGACAAGCATCAAGTTGAATTCCTCGACCTCTCATTATTTGTAGATGATAAAAAAAAATTGCAGTAGCAAATTACCGCAAACCTACTGACAAAAATGTTTTTTTAAGCTCTAAAAGTGGCAACCTAACTAGGTGGAAATCAAACATCCCTCTGGGACAGTACTAGAGAATTAAGAGGAATTGTACAAAAGAAACTGATTATCAAAAAGAGATTTAATTGTTAGACGCTAGGTTCATTGAAAAAGGATATAATCAAAGTACAATTGAAATGGAAAAAAACGTGTTGATAATATGAAAAGAGAGACCCTGCTAATTCCAAAAGAACAAAATCCAAATAAAAATAGAAACTTTAATAATAATAGCAATAATACCAGATTTATCACTACTTTTAGTCAAAGGAGTAAGGATATCCAAAAAATTTTAAGCAAACATTGGGGAATCCTTAAAGCTGATCCCATTTTAGGGGAAACATTAGACGAGAACCCATTTGTAACCTTTAAGAAAAATAAAGACTTTAAAAACATGTTAGCACCAACAAAACTTTGTAAAACGTCAGAAAAGAAGAATGCTATTACATGGCTTACACAGAAACCAGGTACATACAAATGTGGGGTTAAAAAATGTGAATGTGTAGTTCTATACATACAGGGGACACCTTCTATAACCATGATCACACAATTCAAGATGAAATATAGATGCAACTGCAGCACAACTTATGTGGTTTATTGCTTAAGGTGCAGTTGTAATTTGATCTACATAGGTAGAACAAAAAGAAATATACAAACAAGATTCAATGAACATGCCAATAACATCAAGGCAGGTCTTAGAACACATAGTGTCCCTGAGCATTTCCGCAACCATCACCATATGAATCCCAATAGTCTGAATATTAAAGTTATAGACTGGATTCCTAATAATAAATATTCCAACAGGCTAATCACTTTAAGACGCAGAGAATCCTATTGGATCTACACATTAGACGCCATGCATCCACAAGGCCTGAATATGGAATTAGATTTACAGGCCTTTATGTAACCTGAGTAGACAACATTAGCTCATTTCAAAATTAAAATCACATTCTTGTATGCTTTTAACTAATGACACATATATAGTTTGAATATCACTTATACTTCCACATAGACATTGGGAGGACTTTTATATTTAGTGTCCTTTCCTCATTTTTATTGGATTAATATTTTTGATTATTTTTTATCATCTTTTATTGTTTTTTACAATATGATCTATGCTATCATATGCATCACTAATAGTATTTAGTATTGTTAGTACTTTTAATAAATTACTAGTATACTCTAGCCAGTTTTTATTTATAGTTCTTTTATCTACAGTTATCTTTTTTAGAAAAAAAACTAGCACATAGATGTACTTCTAAATGTTTCAAATGTATTATCATGTTTTCTTTTCTATGTATCCATATTGTATATCAACTGTGTCATTATTGTTTAATTTGTTGTGTTACATGTGTATCATATTGCTATATATGAAATCTATGGCCGCTTTTTAAACCCTTTCATTGGCCAACACCAACAGGAAATTGACACCGCAGCCCTTCTTATAAGCCGGTTAGGAGCTCCGTAGTCTTATACTTTAATTGACTCTCTTGAAAAAGTCTGACTGTCCTCAGATGAAACGTGCGTAGAGAACCTTTTGAAGTTCCACACAGTGTCTCTGCATCACCCGATGCTTCTCCATTGACTTGTCACAGCAGCTATCCCCAGACTCGGTAATACTTTGACTGAGGTGGTGGACCCGCTAAGAACTAAGGCTCTTTGGACATTACTTCTTCTCAGGGTGAAATTGATTGATGCAGTCACATTGATGTGCTATTTTAATTTATTTATCTTGTAAGTTGCCATTTATGTGTGCGTGCGCTTACATAATAAAAACTATTACACTTGAGTCGGGCTGCGCCTGTCTCTTCTTTTTGTTTCAGCTCCTTCCTCCCTAACTCTAACTTAACACTAAAGTCCCTAGCTTACCTACCTACACTAATTCACCTAACTAAACCCTAATTAAATATCCCCAAAATTAACTACCTAACTAATCTAGACCCAAAATATATCTAATCTATATCCCTGCAAATAAAAATAAAAATGTGGGGGTGAAATTAAACAAAGGGATGTAAATGAAAAATAGGGATGGGCTAAATAGTCAAATAAAAAATAAATAGGATAAGAACAAAATTAAAGCAAAATAATAAGGGATGTAAATGAAAAAGGGATGGGCTAAATAGGAAAATGAAAAAAAAGTTAATTTAAAAAAGAGAAAATATATGAGATTAGAAAAAAAATACCAAAAAAAAAAATGGGATGTAAATCAAAAAAGGGATGGGCAAAATGTATGAATGAATAAAAGGAAAATAAAGTTATGTCGTGGTTAATGTATGGGTAGTTAAAGGGGAGATTGGAAGTGGGATAGGGGTTAATGAAAGGGAAGATTGGGATTTGGGGGGTTAATGAAATTAAAAATAAATGTGAATGTGCTTGAGAACCGGCCCATTTTTGGTTCAGAACCTGGGTTGCTCTTGCTTATTGGGTGGCTAAATGTAGCCACCAATCACGAGTCCTAGACTGGTTGCTGAACCAAAAATGGGCTGACTCCTTAGCTTACATTCCTACTTTTTCAAATATAGATACCAAGAGAATTAAGAAATATTGATTATAGGAGTAAATGAGAAAGTTGCTTAAAATTGCTGCTCTATCTAAATCATGAAAGAAAAAAAAATGGGTTTACTATCCCTTTAAGTTAATGTGCAAATCAGACTTTGCACCATGTAATATATTACATGTCCTACTAGGTATGTTTTCCACTGATGTTTAAAAACAATTGATTATTAACCATATCTAAAATAGGAACATTCTATATTCTGTATTACACATGTGTATGATTACATTGATATTTCAAGCGCAAAGCCCATGTATATTTCTGATGTTAACATATATTTATTACAAACAAAACATTTATTACATATGATATTTAATATTCACCTTCATGGACCACTTTAGCTGGCACTGATGTGTCCATTGTCCATTTGCATCCCAGGACAGCTTCACCAGAGATTACATTAGACAGCATCTCCTCTCATGATTTCAGATAAATCCGCTTACTTGGACCACCACCTGTCCCACGTGCATATTTAGCTTGCTGTGCCATCTTCGCCTTGGTTTCCCTCCTGTAGTCGTGCTAGCAGTAGAACGATTGCATCCTAAGCAGCTGACTGCCATTCGTATCTTCTCTCACAACTTATTCTGGAGACTCGTCCTCAGGTTAGGGTTCTCCGGCTGAGGTGCCCTCACCAAGTAGGCCTCAACCAGAGCCTTTTTCTCCTCCTTGGAGTACGTCTCCTCTCTTAGCCTGCCGTTTACCCTTGAAGGGCCAGCAGACACAGACTCTCCCTCCTGTGACTGGTGACCAGCCCTCTCTCACTCCTCTGTCCCTGCAGGCTGTGACAGGCTACCACCAGCCCCACCCCCACTTGCCACAGTCTGCCCCACTCTCCCTCTTCTTTGTGTGCCTAGTTGAGACTGACTCCTCCTCTCTCCTTCCACCTCCACTCTTCCACTCTCTCCTCTTCCCTCCTCTGCCAGGTTTTTTAAGAAGACAAATCCTATACCCAAACCTCGGCCCCTAGACCTGCCAATACTATTCTCTATTTCCCCCCCACTCCCTATATCCCTCTCCACTGCCTGCCCCCTAACTACCCCCTCCCAACTCCACTAGGCCTATCCATCCCTTTCTCCTTCCTCCCTAACTCCAACCTAATCTTAAAGTCCCTAGCTTACCTAAGTACACTAATTCACCTAAATAAACCCTAAATAAATATCTCCAAAACTAACTACCTAACCTATCTAGACCCTAACTATCTCTAATCTACATCCCTGCAAATAAAAATACAAATATATAGGATTAGAACAAAATTAAAGCAAAATAATAAGAGATGTAAATGAAAAAAGGGATGGGCTAAATAGTCAAATGAAAAAATAAATAAATTAGAAAATATATAAGATTAGAAAAATATACAAAATAAAATATGGGATGTAAATCAAAAAAGGGATGGGCGAAATGTATAAATGAATAAAAGGAAAATAAAGTTATGTAGTGGTTAAGGGTAGTTAAAGAAGTGGGAAGTGGGATAGGGGGTTAATGAAAGGGGTAATAAAGGAAGATTGAGATATGGGGGTTAATAAAATGAAAAATAAATGTAAATGTCTTTGTTTTAAATAAAAGTGTGTGTGTGTGTTTGTTTGTATAAACTAACTAATGTATGAATGTTTGTGCGTGTTCCTAATATTATATAAAGCTTAAAATAAGAATATATGAAAATAAAATATCAAACTCTCCCCTTACTCTCAAACAACTCTCAAAACCACCAAACTCCTACCAGCGCAACTAGCTCCAGTGTCTTTTTCTCTAGAGGCGATCACAGGTAAAGAGCGCAGACGCAAACCGTTATTCTTATAGACAGAGGTCGGGTTACCATGGCAATGCACTAGTTATGGCGTGCTTTTCAACAAATCGGACATCGGTTGGCAGCGCAATCTTACGTACGGGCAAAAAAAGCCACTGCGTGCTATACTTTTGAATTGAAACCTGGTACTAAAATGGAGCTGTAAATTACTTTTAGCTGTCGGCCGCTTCAGTAGGTTAAAGCTCCATTTTTAACGGCTCAATAGAAACGAGTCCAGAGATGGCTCAAAAGGTCTAAAAATAAAATCCAATAGATTATCCTGTTCGCTACAACCACCAAAAAACACCCATGCTAAATAGTTTCAAAATTTTGTCCTGAGTTTAGAAATACCCAATGTTTACATGTTCTTTCCTTTTTTTGCAAGTTATAGGGACATAAATACAAGTAGCACTTTGCTATTTCCAAACCATTTTTTTTCAAAATTAGCGCTAGTTACATTAGAACACTAATATCTTTCAGGAATCCCTGAATATCCCTTGACATGTATATATTTTTTTTTAGTAGACATCCCAAAGTATTGATCTAGGTCAATTTTGGTATATTTCATACCACCATTTCACCGCCAAATGCGATCAAATACAAAAAATCGTTCACTTTTTCACAAATTTTTTCACAAACTTTCGGTTTCTCACTGAAATTATTTACAAACAGCTTGTGCAATTATGGCATAAATGGTTGTAAATTCTTCTCTGGGATCCCCTTTGTTCAGAAATAGCAGACATATATGGCTTTGGCGTTGCTTTTTGGTAATTAGAAGGCCGCTAAATGCCACTGCGCACCACACGTGTATTATGCCCAGCAGTTAAGGGGTTAATTAGGGAGCTTTTAGGGAGCTTGTAGGGTTAATTTTAGCTTTAGTGTAGTGTAGTAGACGACCCCAAGTATTGATCTAGGCCATTTTGGTATATTTCATGCCACTGTTTCACCGCCAAATGCGATCAAATTAAAAAAAACGTAAAATGTTTCACAATTTTAGGTTTCTCACTGAAATCATTTACAAACAGCTTGTGCAATTATGGCACAAATGGTTGTAAATGCTTCTCTGGGATCCCCTTTGTTCAGAAATAGCAGCCATATATGGCTTTGGCATTGCTTTTTGGTAATTAGAAGGCCGCTAAATGCCGCTGCGCACCACACGTGTATTATGCCCAGCAGTGCAGGGGTTAATTAGGGAGCTTTTAGGGAGCTTGTATGGTTAATTTTAGCTTTAGTGTAGTGTAGTAGACAACCAAAAGTATTGATCTAGGCCCATTTTGGTATATTTCATGCCACCATTTTACCGCCAAATGCGATCAAATTAAAAAAAAAAAGTTACATTTTTCACAATTTTAGGTTTCTCACTGAAATCATTTACAAACAGCTTGTGCAATTATGGCACACATCGTTGTAAATGCTTCTCTGGGATCCCCTTTGTTCAGAAATAGCAGACATATATGACTTTGGCGTTGCTTTCTGGTAATTAGAAGGCCACTAAATGCTGCTGCGCCTCACACGTGTATTATGGCTAGCAGTGAAGGGGTTAATTAGGGAGTTTGTAGGGAGCTTGCAGGGTTAATTTTAGCTTTAGTGTAGAGATCAGCCTCCCACCTGACACATCCCACCCCCTGATCCCTCCCAAACAGCTCCCTTCCCTCGCCCACCCCACAATTGTCCCCGCCATCTTAAGTACTGGCAGAAAGTCTGCCAGTACTAAAATAAAAGGGTTTTTAAAAATAATGATTTTTTTTTAGCATATTTACATATGCTACTGTGTAGGATCCCCCCCTTAGCCCCCAACCTCCCTGATCCCCCCCAAAACCGCTCTCTAACCTTCCCCTCTGCCTTATTGGGGGCCATCTTGGGTACTGGCAGCTGTCTGCCAGTACCCAGTTTGCAAAAAAATATGTTTTTTTTTATTTTTTGCCCGGTTTTTCTGTAGTGTAGCTTCCCCCTCCCCACAGACCAACCCCCACCACCTAACTGATTGTTTTTTTATCTGATGTTAATTTTTTTTTACTATTTTTTTCCATTTTCCTGCACTTTTTTTTTCTGTGTGTAGCGGTTCCCACCCGCTCCCTCCCCGTGCACGCGCCCGCCCCCACCCTCCCGTGCACGTGCGTGCCTCAGTGCGCGCCCCCTGGCATACCCGCCCACGATCCCGCCCCCCTCCACATCACGAGGGCCATTGATGGCCACCACCCGCCTCCCGGTCCGGCTCCCACCCACCAACGCAGTAAACCACCGATCTCCGGTGCAGAGAGGGCCACAGAGTGGCTCTCTCTGCACCGGATGGCTTAAAAAGGTTATTGCAGGATGCCTCCATATCGAGGCATCACTGCAATAACCGGAAAGCAGCTGGAAGCGAGCAGGATCGCTTCCAGCTGCTTTCCACACCGAGGACGTGCAGGGTACGTCCTCAGGCGTTAACTGCCTTTTTTTTGAGGACGTACCCTGCACGTCCTCGGTCGTTAAGGGGTTAAACAAAAATACCTTATATATATAATATATCTTTGTTTGTTTTTTAGTAGACAAGGTATTTATCTAGGCCCGTTTTGGTATATTTCATGCCATTGTTTCACCGCCAAATGCAATCATATTAAAAAAATTGTTACCTTTTTACAAACATTTGGCTAGATTACGAGTTTTGCATTAGGCTTAAAAAGCAGCATTGGCCGGTCCCAACGCTGCTTTTTAATGCCCGCTGGTATTACGAGTCTTGCAGGTACAGGTGTACCGCTCACTTTTTTGGCCAGACTCGGAAATACCGCAAATCCACTTACGTCAATTGCGTATCCTATTTTTCCAATGGGACTTGCATAGCGCCTGTATTACTAATCTTCCAAAAAGTGAGCGGTAGACCCTCTCCTGTCAAGCCTGGTACCGCATTTTAAAGTCAGTAGTTAGAGTTTTACACTACAACGCCGTAGCATAAAACTCTTAACTAAAGTGCTAAAAAGTACACTAACACTCATAAACTACTTATTAACCCCTAAACCGAGGCCCCCCCCCCACATTGCAAACACTAAAATACATTTTTTAACCCCTAATCTGCCGAACCTGACATCGCTGCCACTATAATAAATATATTAACCCCTAAACCGCCGCACTCCCGCCTCGCAAACACTAGTTACATTTTATTAACCTCTAATCTGCCGTTCCTAACATCGCCGCAACCTACCTACATTTATTAACCCCTAATCTGCCGCCCCCAACGTCGCCGCCACTATATTAAATTTATTAACCGCTAAATCTAAGTCTAACCCTAACCCTAACACCCCCTAACTTAAATATAATTTAAATAAATCTAAATAAAATTACTATTATTACCTAAATAATTTCTATTTAAAACTAAATGCTTACCTATAAAATAAACCCTAAGCTAGCTACAATATAACTAATAGTTACCTAGTTAAAATAAATACAAAAGTACCTGTGAAATAAATCCTAACCTAAGTTACAATTACACCTAACACTACACTATAATTAAATCAATTAAATACAATTAAATAAAATTATCTAAAGTACAAAAAACAAACACTAAATTACAGAAAATAACAAATGACAAGAATTTTAAACTAATTACACATAATCTAATCCCCCTAACAAAATAAAAAAGCCCCCCCAAAATAAAAAAGCCCTACCCTACACTAAATTACAAATAGCCCTTAAAAGGGCCTTTTGCTGGGCATTGCCCCAAAGTAATCAGCTCTTTTACCTGTAAAAAAAATTACAAATCGCCCCCCAACATTAAAACCCACCACCCACACAACCAACCCTACTCTAAAACCCACCCAATACCCCCTTAAAAAACCTAACACTAACCCCTTGAAGTTCACCTAACCGGGAGACGTCTTCATCCAACTGGGCAGAAGTGGTCCTCCAGATGGGCAGAAGTCTTCATCCAACCCGGGCAGAAGTGGTCCTCCAGACGGGCAGAAGTCTTCATCCAGACGGCATCTTCTATCTTCATCCATCGGGCGCGGAGCGGGTCCATCTTCAAGACATCCGACGTGGAGCATCCTCTTCTTCCGACGACTAACACTGAATGAAGGTTCCTTTAAATGACGTAATCCAAGATGGCGTCCCTTCAATTCCGATTGGCTGATAGAATTCTATCAGCCAATCGGAATTAAAGTAGAAAAAATCCTATTGGCTGATGCAATCAGCCAATAGGATTGAAGTTCAATCCTATTGGCTGATCCAATCAGCCAATAGGATTGAGCTGGCATTCTATTGGCTGTTCCAATCAGCCAATAGAATGCCAGCTCAATCCTATTGGCTGTAAGTAAAGAAAGAGTATACAAGCCGCTCATTTTGTGGAACATCATACGCTGCTGTGAGAGAACAGCTGAGGCGGCAAGACTGTGTGAACAGTATCACGACACGGAACTCTAAGCTTTAATCAGCCTTGGGTGGATAAACGGACATTTGCTGACAATACTTTTTAAAAGAGGCATTTCTAACACTACAATCTTGTAAGTGTATAATTTTACTTTTTGCACATAATAAATTGTTTTAAAAGCTACCTTGATTCAGTGGGCGCTGTGTGTTTTTTATCCATTTCAGCTGTTCGCTTCCGCCGGAATAAAGACATCCGGACTACACACCAAGCAGCAACCGACCAGAGTTGGGAAGTCAGAAAGGAGCATCATTTCTTCAAGACCTAACAGTTTGAAGACTAGTATTCTACTTGGTCTGGACATTTTATCAGAGACATTTGCGGTAATTAAGTATGTGTATGGTGTTGTAATTACAATACTTGTTCAGACGAATTTGAGAAAATTATCGTAGTACATGATATTCTAATCGTTTAAATCATTTAAATATTATTACAAGAGTATCGGTGCTATAGACACAGAGTCTTAAAAAAGCAGTCTATATAACAATTTTTTAAACCGGCTGTTTTAAATAAGTACCGGAGCATTTAAATTTTAGTTTTAACTACAGGGAGCACTGAGATCTAGCATTGTGTTAAGATTAGTTATATTGTAGCTAGCTTAGGGTTTATTTTATAGGTAAGTATTTAGTTTTAAATAGGAATTATTTAGTTAATGATAGGAATATTTATTTAGATTTATTTTAATTATCTTTAAGTTAGGGGGTGTTAAGGTTAGACTTAGATTTAGGGGTTAATATGTTTATTATAGTTGCGGCGACGTTGGTTTGGCAGATTAGGGGTTAATAAATGTAGGTAGGTGTCGGCAATGTTAGGGACGGAAGATTAGGGGTTAATAATATTTAACTAGTGCTTGCGTGGCGGGAGTGCGGCGGTTTAGGGATTAATATATTTATTATAGTGGTGGAGGTGTCCGGAGCGGCAGATTAGAGATTAAAAATATAATGTAGGTGTCGGCGATGTTGGCGGTGGCAGATTAGGGGTTAATAAGTGTAAGATTAGGGGTGTTTAGACTCTGGCTTCATGTTAGGGTGTTAGGTGTAGACATAAATGTATTTTCCCCATAGGAATCAATGGTGCTGCATTAGGAGCTTTACGCTGCTTTTTTGCAGGTGTTAGATTTTTTTTCAGCTGGCTCTCCCCCATTGATTCCTATGGGGAAATCGTGCACGAGCACGTTTAGCCAGCTCACCGCTAACGTAAGCAGCGCTGGTATTGAGGTGAGATGTGGAGCTAAATTTTGCTCTGCGCTCACTTTTTTGTGGTTAACGCCGGGTTTGTAAAAACCCGTAATACCAGCGCTGTCTGTAAGTGAGCGGTGAGCATAAAATGCTCGTTAGCACCGCACCCCTGTTAATGCAAAACTCGTAATCTACCCGTTTGGGTTTCTCACTGTAATTATTTACACACAAGTACGGCAGTCATAAGATAAATGGTTCTAAAAGGTTCTCTGGAGTCCCCTTTGTTCAGAATTAGCAAACATGCATGGCTTTGCAATTATATTTTAGCAATTAGAAGGCAGCTAATCGCAGCTGGGCACCTCACTTGTGAAATTCCTGGCAGTGAAGGGGTTAATTAGTTAGTTGGTAAGGTTAATAGAAAGAATTTTAATACAGGGATTACCGCCACCCCCTGATCCCTCCCAAACAGCTCTCTCCCCTACCACACCCACACTCCTGACCACCATCTTAAGTACTGGCAGACAGTCTGCCACTACTATAAAGTTTTTAGGTTTGTTTTATTTTTACCCTAATAGAATTTAAACCGTGCATCCAAGAAATCTACAGTTTTAATGATGAAATTGACTTATGTTTGCTTTAAGCATTAAATCTCCAGGGAAGTTGGTCAAATATACATGATATTTCCAAACACATTTCAGCTCAGCTTTAAATGAATGTAAAGAAAAAAGCTGTTTCTGAAGCCAAATGCTAAATACAGTTATACTCAATAATTAAAATCATATAACTGTGTATATGACTGACACCAAAGAGGTGTAAATTCATTAATTTGTTCAGAGAAACATAAATTGTGGTGTTGAAGAACAACCTAGGGGAAAAGATGTATGGAGAATGTACCTATAGCAATGCTTGGGTCTTAGGTCTGAAAGGGGTATTGTATTTTAAAAATGTTCTATCATGCATATGAAAGAGCAACATTTACGCATTTTTGAAAACATGCCTGAAAACATGTTAAGTAAAATCTTTGATGGCTAATTAGGACAACTGCCTCTTTTTAACTGATAGAGATTGACACACCTCATCATAAATAGCAAGAAAACCTTAAAGTGACACTGAACCCAATTTTTTTATTTTGTGATTCAGATAGAGCATGAAATTTTAAGCAACTTTCTAATTTACTCCTATTATCAAATTGTCTTCATTCTCTTGGTATCTTTATTTGAAATGCAAGAATGTAAGTTTAGATGCCGGCCCATTTTTGGTTAACAACAATGGGTTGTCCTTACTGATTGGTGGATACATTTATCCACCAATAAAAAAGTGCTGTCCAAAGTTCTGAATAAAAAAAAGCTTAGATGCCTACTTTTTAAAATAAAGATAGCAAGAGAACAAAGAAAAACTGATAATAGGAGTAAATTAGAAAGTTGCTTAAAATTTCATGCTCTATCTGAATCACAAAATAAAAAAAAAATTGGGTTCAGTGTCCCTTTAATTTATTCAGGATAGGAGCTTTTGAAATAACAGACAACAAAAACCTAAATATATTTTGAAAAGCCATCTTTTAGATAAACAAAGAAGAAAGTTGACTGCGATGTTTATTTATTGTGTATATAAATGTTATCACTATGACAAAAGTTGTGTTTCTGACGCTCAACAACTCAGTATCTACTAAAAGATTTTGGATCATTATATGTTGAATTTTTAGTAGCCAGACATGGTTTAGGTTAATGTTTACCAATTAGAGCAGTACTGGTAACATCATCGATCTATGTGGATGTTTTTAGTATATGTTATGAGAATTTATTAGATCAATACCCCCATCCTTGGTTTTACGATGATTATAGTATTATACTATGATGTCCACATAAGACAACAGTGGATACTGTATTTTTAAATGATAGTCACATGGTTATGTGTATAGCTTTTTAAGGATTGAATGCATTATTGTGGGCAGTGCAGTCTCTGTTGAAGTAGGAAGTTCCATACCAAACGCCCACCATATTGAGCCGCAATAAAGACGCAGTCTTGGGAGGCAGCTATCCGAGATGCTGAAGTTTATAGCAGCATTATACAACCAGACAACCAGATCTCTGGAGGAGTGGAGTGACCAAGGTATCACTTAGAGGAGGACAGAGATAGGCGGTACTGTGCCTAATCACTTGTGACTGTTTATGCCTTTTTCATACTCATTTGCGTTGTGGTGAAAAAAAGTTCTATATTACATATTTTGCTACTTTAAAATAACTACCCCATCTAAGTAAAAAAGGCATGTGCACTTCAGTCTCATGCTGGTTATTGTGCTGAGTATAGTTTGTAATGAATGTACATTATATCATTGCTACAGGAAGTACTAGTCCAGATAGTGGAGTCAGGGGCGGACTAAGACCAACCAGAGCCCCTGGGCAAAAGTGTGGCAGGGCCCCCACCTCCTCTTTGCACCACCTACCTACCTCCTCTGACCCTCTTCTACCCAATTGCCCCTCCCATCTAATATGCCCCTCCCACCTCCATTGCCCCCCCCCATCATGTTTTTAATTGCCATATAAAGAGACAATGGTTTCCTTAAGTATTTTTTAATAATAACTAAATATTGTAAATTAACAAGTGCTTGTGCAAAAAAAATCCCCATGCCTATATGGACTACAGTATGGAGCAGAAAGTAGTAAGGGGCAGAGAAGTGGTTAAAATCACTTCTGTTTACTTGTTACTGGCAGCTTAAGAGGTAAAATCATTCATTTGTATGTTACTGGCAACCATGGTAAAATTACTGATTATTTATCAAAAATATACATCATGGGATTAACATTTGGGCTAAGGTAGTGCTGTTAGGTGGGACATTGAGTTACATATTGTCCATTGGTGGAAGACAGCTGGAGTCTAGTTTTGAGGATAAAAATAAAAAGCACCTGTAACTTACCCTGGGGTATGTGATGCTTGGTCTAAAAGAAAATGTTGAATAAGGGAGTTATATGGTCTTTTAAAGGGACAGAAAGTAAAAATTAAACTATCATATTACAGATACTGCATGTCATTTTATACAATATGCCAATTTACTTCTGTTATTAAATTTGCTTAATTTTGTTGGTATCCTTTTGTTGAATAGTAACCCATGGTAGGCTCAGGGGCAGCAATGCACTACTGTGAGCTAGCTGAACATATTGGGTGAGCCCAAGACAAGAGGCATATATATGTATTCACCAAGCGCCTGCTAGCTCTCAGTAGTGTATTGATGCTGCTGAGCCAACCTAGGTATGATTTTAAATATATCAATGGGAAAAAGCAAAATGTAATATTAAAAGTAAATTGGGAATTTGTATAATGTTGTGTGCTGTCTGAATCATAAAAAGTTTAATTTTGATTTTACGGTCCCTTTATGTATCGAGTGTCTGATATAAATTTGACAATTTATTATCTAACTTGGCACTTTATATTATTTTAAAGATAATATATTTCCTTTAAAGGGATATTCCAATCAAAACTGAATTGCACATAGATGAACTACATCTTTGAACAGAAATATATATTTACAATATACATATATTAGCAAAAATGGTTCTAGTAAAAGTTATCTCTATTTTAGTGTTAGCATTTTTCTCTGCACATGCATATGAAGCATAGTTAGATATTCTCAGTGCACCAGCATTTTAAATACTGCAGCTGCTCCAATCTCCAGTGGGGCTTGTATTTGTCAGCAATTAACAAATTGAGTAATTTACCAGATGATACAAGCCCTTTAGACTATCTGTATTTAAAATGCTGCTGCATGGAGCATATTTAAATACACTCTAGAAACAGAAATAACTTTTATTAAAAGAAAAAAGGGATGCTACCAGGAAGGCTAAAAAGTATATTTATATAAAAATGTATAAAATAAAAGAAGGTAGCAAAGGGTCTGATACGTTTTGGCTCCAGAAGTTGTGCTGTAATCATAGACCATGGTTTAGTGCTACCGGGTCATTAAACCATGAAATTAAATCAATACATTTTGTTCCTTATATTATTGTATAACAATGGAGTGCTATGCTCATATTAAATATATTACTAGTGATGTCGCGAACTGAAAATTTTCCGTTCGCGAACGGCGAACGCGAATGTCCGCAACTGTTCGCGAACGGGCGAACCGCCATTGACTTCAATAGGCAGGCGAATTTTAAAACCCACAGGGATTCTTTCTGGCCACAATAGTGATGGAAAAGTTGTTTCAAGGGGACTAACACCTGGACTGTGGCATGCCGGAGGGGGATCCATGGCAAAACTCCCACGTAAAATTACATAGTTGATGCAGAGTCTGGTTTTAATCCATAAAGGGCATAAATCACCTAACATTCCTAAATTGTTTGGAATAACGTGCTTTAAAACATCAGGTATGATGTTGTATCGATCAGGTAGTGTAAGGGTTATGCCCGCTTCACAGTGACAGACCAAACTGCTTGTTTAACGCACCGCAAACAACCGCAAACAGTCCATTTGCACAACCACGAGATAGATAGATTTGATAGATACATAGATACATAGATTTGATAGATAGATCAATAGATGCAATATACATTTGATAGATACGATAGATAGATAGATTTGATAGATAAATAGATAGATTTGATAGATATATAATTTCCCAGACAGAGAATTACAAGACGTGTGGTCTGGGACCCATGGTAAGGTTCCCAGAGGCAGTTGCGGTGCCAGGGGACGTGTATATGGCATGGATTTTAGGAACCGGGAGATGGAAAAAGATGCTTGGTCGGTCCTCCTACTTCAAATTTGGGGCACTGCGCGTGCAATCTACTGTGCCACCAGATATGAGTGGTGTGTTAAGTAGTACTATTCTGATCAGTTTAATACCTGTTACTCCCCCTATCGGGGGACGTGTATATGGCATGGATTTTAGGAACCGGGAGATGGAAAAAGATGCTTGGTCGGTCCTCCTACTTCAAATTTGGGGCACTGCGCGTGCAATCGTGGCCGGACTTTTATCCGACGGACATTTGTCCGACGGACATTTATCCGACGGACATTTGGCCGAAACACAAGTGGCTGTCACAAAACAGTCAGGCCACGAGATAGATAGATTTGATAGAGACATAGATTAGATAGATAGATCAATAAATGCCATATACAGTTGATAGATACGATAGATAGATTTGATAGATAAATAGATAGATTTGATAGATAGATAATTTCCCAGACAGAGAATTACAAGACGTGCGGTCTGGGACCCATGGTAAGGTTCCCATAGGCAGTTGCGGCGCCAGGGGACGTGTATATGGCATGGATTTTAGGAACCGGGAGATGGAAAAAGATGCTTGGTCGATCCTCCTACTTCAAATTTTTGGGCACTGTGCGTGCAATCTACATTTTTTTTTTTTAAATTTACACTACTGTTTGATACAACAGATATGAGTGGTGGCACTGTGGGCAAGTGGGCCTGGCACACACACTGACAGGCAGGCAAATGCAATTAGATTACACTAGCAGACTGATGTTTAACAGTCAAAAAAGTTTTTTTTAAAAAATTTACACTACTGTTACAACAGATATGAGTGGTGGCACTGTGGGCAAGTGGGCCTGGCACACACGCTGGCAGGCATGCAACTGCAATTAGATTACACTAGCAGACTGATGTTTCACAGTCAAAAAAGTTTTTTTTTTTTTAAATTACACTACTGTTTGTTACACCAGATATGAGTGGTGGCACTGGGCAAGTGGGCACAGTATACGCTGTGAGCCTGGCACACATGCTGGCAGGCAGGCAACTGCAATTTGATTACACAAGCAGACTGATGTTTCACAGTCAAAAAAGTTTTTTTTTTAAATTTACAGTAATGTTACACCAGATATGAGTGGTGGCAATGGGCAAGTGGGCACAGTATATGCTGTGAGCCTGGCACACGCACTGGCAGGCAGGCAACTGCAATTAGATTACACAAGCAGACTGATGTTTCACAGTCAAATTTTTTTTTTTTTAAATTTACACTACTGTTTGTTACACCAGATATGAGTGGTGGCACTGGGCAAGTGGGCCTGGCACACATGCTGGCAGGCAGGCAACTGCAATTAGATTACACTAGCAGACTGATGTTTCACAGTCAAAAAAGTTTTTTTTTTTTTTAAATTTACACTACTGTTACAACAGATATGAGTGGTGGCACTGTGGGCAAGTGGGCCTGGCACACACGCTGGCAGGCAGGCAACTGCAATTAGATTACACTAGCAGACTGATGTTTCACAGTCAAATTTTTTTTTTTTTTTAAATTTGCACTACTGTTTGTTACACCAGATATGAGTGGTGGCACTGGGCAAGTGGGCCTGGCACACATGCTGGCAGGCAGGCAACTGCAATTAGATTACACTAGCAGACTGATGTTTCACAGTCAAAAAAGTTTTTTTTTTTTTTAAATTTACACTACTGTTACAACAGATATGAGTGGTGGCACTGTGGGCAAGTGGGCCTGGCACACACGCTGGCAACTGCAATTAGATTACACTAGCAGACTGATGTTTAACAGTCAAAAAAGTTGTTTTTTTTTTATTTACACTACTGTTACAACAGATATGAGTGGTGGCACTGTGGGCAAGTGGGCCTGGCACACACGCTGGCAGGCAGGCAACTGCAATTAGATTACACTAGCAGACTGACGTTTAACAGTCAAATTTTTTTTTTTAAATTTACACTACTGTTACAACAGATATGAGTGGTGGCACTGTGGGCAAGTGGGCCTGGCACACACGCTGGCAGGCAGGCAACTGCAATTAGATTACACTAGCAGACTGATGTTTAACAGTCAAATTTTTTTTTTTTTTAATTTACACTACTGTTTCAACAGATATGAGTGGTGGCACTGTGGGCAAGTGGGCCTGGCACACACGCTGGCAGGCAGGCAGGCAACTGCAATTAGATTACACTAGCAGACTGATGTTTCACAGTCAAAAAAGTTTTTTTTTAAAAAATTTACACTACTGTTACAACAGATATCAGTGGTGGCACTGTGGGCAAGTGGGCCTGGCACACACGCTGGAAGGCAGGCAACTGCAATTAGATTACACTAGCAGACTGATGTTTCACAGTCAAAAAAGTTTTTTTTTTAAATTTACACTACTGTTACAACAGATATGAGTGGTGGCACTGTGGGCAAGTGGGCCTGGCACACACGTTGGCAGGCAGGCAACTGCAATTAGATTACACTAGCAGACTGATGTTTAACAGTCAAAAAAGTTTTTTTTTTTAAATTTACACTACTGTTACAACAGATATGAGTGGTGGCACTGTGGGCAAGTGGGCCTGGCACACACGCTGGCAGGCAGGCAACTGCAATTAGATTACACTAGCAGACTGATGTTTCACAGTCAAAAAAGTTTTTTTTTTTTAAATTTACACTACTGTTACAACAGATATGAGTGGTGGCACTGTGGGCAAGTGTGCCTGGCACACACGCTGGCAGGCAGGCAACTGCAATTAGATTACACTAGCAGACTGATGTTTAACAGTCAAAAAAGTTTTTTTTTTAAATTTACACTACTGTTACAACAGATATGAGTGGTGGCACTGTGGGCAAGTGGGCATGGCACACACGCTGGCAGGCAGGCAACTGCAATTAGATTACACTAGCAGACTGATGTTTCACAGTCAAAAAAGTTTTTTTTTTTTAAATTTGCATACCTGTTTGTTACACCAGATATGAGTGGTGGCACTGGGCAAATGGGCCTGTCACACACGCTGGCAGGCAGGCAACTGCAATTAGATTACACTAGCAGACTGATGTTTAACAGTCAAAAAAGTTTTTTTTTTAAATTTACACTACTGTTACAACAGATATGAGTGGTGGCACTGTGGGCAAGTGGGCATGGCACACACGCTGGCAGGCAGGCAACTGCAATTAGATTACACTAGCAGACTGATGTTTCACAGTCAAAAAAGTTTTTTTTTTTTAAATTTGCATACCTGTTTGTTACACCAGATATGAGTGGTGGCACTGGGCAAATGGGCCTGTCACACACGCTGGCAGGCAGGCAACTGCAATTAGATTACACTAGCAGACTGATGTTTCACAGTCAAAAAAGGTTGTTTTTTTTTAATTTACACTACTGTTACAACAGATATGAGTGGTGGCACTGTGGGCAAGTGGGCCTGGCACACATGTTGGCAGGCAGGCAACTGCAATTAGATTACACTAGCAGACTGATGTTTAACAGTCAAAAAAGTTTTTTTTTTTAAATTTACACTACTGTTACAACAGATATGAGTGGTGGCACTGTGGGCAAGTGGGCCTGGCACACACGCCGGCAGGCAGGCAACTGCAATTAGATTACACTAGCAGACTGATGTTTAACAGTCAAAAAAGTTGTTTTTTTTAAATTTACACTACTGTTACAACAGATATGAGTGGTGGCACTGTGGGCAAGTGGGCCTGGCACACACGCTGGCAGGCAGGCAACTGCAATTAGATTACACTAGCAGACTGACGTTTAACAGTCAAAAAAGTTTTTTTTTTTTTACATTTACACTACTGTTACAACAGATATGAGTGGTGGCACTGTGGGCAAGTGGGCCTGGCACACACACTGGCAGGCAGGCAACTGCAATTAGATTACACTAGCAGACTGATGTTTAACAGTCAAATTTTTTTTTTTTAAATTTACACTACTGTTACAACAGATATGAGTGGTGGCAATGTGGGCAAGTGGGCCTGGCACACACGCTGGCAGGCAGGCAACTGCAATTAGATTACACTAGCAGACTGATGTTTAACATTAAAAAAAGTTTTTTTTTTTTAAATTTGCATACCTGTTTGTTACACCAGATATGAGTGGTGGCACTGGGCAAATGGGCCTGTCACACACGCTGGCAGGCAGGCAACTGCAATTAGATTACACTAGCAGACTGATGTTTCACAGTCAAAAAAGGTTTTTTTTTTTTAATTTACACTACTGTTACAACAGATATGAGTGGTGGCACTGTGGGCAAGTGGGCCTGGCACACATGTTGGCAGGCAGGCAACTGCAATTAGATTACACTAGCAGACTGATGTTTAACAGTCAAAAAAGTTTTTTTTTTTTAAATTTACACTACTGTTACAACAGATATGAGTGGTGGCACTGTGGGCAAGTGGGCCTGGCACACACGCCGGCAGGCAGGCAACTGCAATTAGATTACACTAGCAGACTGATGTTTAACAGTCAAAAAAGTTGTTTTTTTTAAATTTACACTACTGTTACAACAGATATGAGTGGTGGCACTGTGGGCAAGTGGGCCTGGCACACACGCTGGCAGGCAGGCAACTGCAATTAGATTACACTAGCAGACTGACGTTTAACAGTCAAAAAAGTTTTTTTTTTTTTACATTTACACTACTGTTACAACAGATATGAGTGGTGGCACTGTGGGCAAGTGGGCCTGGCACACACACTGGCAGGCAGGCAGGCAACTGCAATTAGATTACACTAGCAGACTGATGTTTAACAGTCAAATTTTTTTTTTTTTAAATTTACACTACTGTTACAACAGATATGAGTGGTGGCAATGTGGGCAAGTGGGCCTGGCACACACGCTGGCAGGCAGGCAACTGCAATTAGATTACACTAGCAGACTGATGTTTAACATTAAAAAAAGTTTTTTTTTTTTAAAAAACACTACTGTTACAACAGATATGAGTGGTGGCACTGTGGGCAAGTGGGCCTGGCACACACGCTGGCAGGCAGGCAACTGCAATTAGATTACACTAGCAGACAGATATTTCACAGTCAAAAAAGTTTTTTTTTTTTTTTAATTTACACTACTGTTACAACAGATATGAGTGGTGGCACTGTGGGCACGTGGGCCTGGCACACACGTTGGCAGGAAGGCAACTGCAATTAGATTACACTAGCAGACTGATGTTTAACATTAAAAAAAGTTTTTTTTTTTAAATTTACACTACTGTTACAACAGATATGAGTGGTGGCACTGTGGGCAAGTGGGCCTGGCACACACGCTGGCAGGAAGGCAACTGCAATTAGATTACACTAGCAGACTGATGTTTCACAGTCAAAAAAGTTTTTTTTTTAAAATTTACACTACTGTTACAACAGATATCAGTGGTGGCACTGTGGGCAAGTGGGCCTGGCACACACGCTGGCAGGCAGGCAACTGCAATTAGATTACACTAGCAGACTGACGTTTAACAGTCAAAAAAGTTTTTTTTTTTTACATTTACACTACTGTTACAACAGATATGAGTGGTGGCACTGTGGGCAAGTGGGCCTGGCACACACACTGGCAGGCAGGCAACTGCAATTAGATTACACTAGCAGACTGATGTTTAACAGTCAAATTTTTTTTTTTTAAATTTACACTACTGTTACAACAGATATGAGTGGTGGCAATGTGGGCAAGTGGGCCTGGCACACACGCTGGCAGGCAGGCAACTGCAATTAGATTACACTAGCAGACTGATGTTTAACATTAAAAAAAGTTTTTTTTTTAAAAAACACTACTGTTACAACAGATATGAGTGGTGGCACTGTGGGCAAGTGGGCCTGGCACACACGCTGGCAGGCAGGCAACTGCAATTAGATTACACTAGCAGACTGATGTTTCACAGTCAAAAACGTTTTTTTTTTAAATTTACACTACTGTTACAACAGATATCAGTGGTGGCACTGTGGGCAAGTGGGCCTGGCACACATGCTGGAAGGCAGGCAACTGCAATTAGATTACACAAGCAGACTGATGTTTCACAGTCAAAAATGTTTTTTTTTTTTAAATTTACAGTAATGTTACACCAGATATGAGTGGTGTCAATGGGCAAGTGGGCACAGTATATGCTGTGAGCCTGGCACAAACGCTGGCAGGCAGGCAACTGCAATTAGATTACACAGAAAGAAAAAAAAAGCAGCCCTAAAAAGGGCTTTTTGGGGTGCTGTCCTTACAGCAGAGATCAGATGAGTCCTTCAGGACTGTAGTGGACACTGAATACACTAGCCTAGCTATCAAATTCCCTATTAAATCAGCAGCAGCTACACTGTCCCTCCTCTCACTAAGAAAGCAGTTTCCGAATGAATCTAAAATGGCTGCTGTCCAGGAGCTGGGAGGGTCTGGGAGGGAGGGTCTGCTGCTGATTGGCTGGAATGTGTCTGCAGACTGTGAGATACAGGGTCAAAGTTTACTCAATGATGATGAATAGGGGGCGGATCGAACATCGCATATGTTCGCCCGCCGTTGCGAACACGAACAAGCTATGTTCGCCGGGAACTATTCGCCGGCGAACTATTCGGGACATCACTATATATTACATATATAGCATATTTAAATCATATCATGGGTATTGTTACAACTGTTTACCTCGTATTGAAACAAATACGTACTGATCTCTCCAGTTATATAAACAATAGCAATAGCAACATTATAGGTACGATACTCCAAGTTACATATAATACAATGATATTATCAAAGGCTTAAGGCAAATACTCAATGATAAACAGAGTAAAGAGTATATGGAAACTTAAAACATAGCGCATATTCTGCTGGTGCATACATGTCAGATGCATGCCATAGCATGGATACGATATCTTAGACATTAAAGCATCAATTAACCCACAAAGGCATTGTGCATGTTTTTTTTGTTTTTTTAAATAAGAAAATACACACAATTCGGAATATTTAATTAGTGTTAACTTATCAAGTATCACTAATTCAAAATATCATAATAAATTCAAAAGGTATAATTATTTCCCGCATACATATTCCTATAATAGATGGTATCTGAAGGAGATGTACATTTAGTATCCAAGATACATGTGCGCTAAATAACCAACGGCTAGATTACGAGTTTTGCTATATAAGTTAAAAAGGAGCGTTAAGCCTCATAACGCTGCTTTTTTACTACCGCTGGTATTACTATTATTATTATTATTATTGAGTCTTGTAGGTACAGCTATCCTGCACACTTTTTTGATCGTACCGCAAATAAACTTACGCAATTTTCATAAAGTCTTTTTTCAATGGGACTTTCATAGCGCCGATATTACAAGTTTTTTTTTAGGCCAAAACGTGAGCGGTACAGCCTATCCTGCAAGATTTGTAACACATTCTAAAGTCAGTAGTTAAAAGTTTTACACTACAACGCTGTAGCATAAAACCTATAACTAAAGTGCTAAAAAGTACACTAACACCCATAAACTACCTATTAACCCCTAAACCGAGGCCCTCCCGCATCGCAAACACTAAAATAAAATTATTAACCCCTAATCTGCCGCTCCCGACATCGTCACCACTATAATAAACATATTAACCCCTAAACCGCCACACTCCCGCCTCGTCAACACTAGTTAAATATTATTAACCCCTAATCTGCCGCCCCCAACATCACCGCCACCTACCTACATTTATTAACCCCTAATCTGCCGCCCCCAACGTCGTTGCCAGACTCGCCACTATAATTAAATTTATTAACCCCTAAACCTAAGTCTAACCCTAACACACACTATCTTAAATATAATTAAAATAAATATAAATAAAAAATCCTATTATTAACTAAATAATTCCTATTTAAAACTAAATACTTACCTGTAAAATAAACCCTAAGCTAGCTACAATATAACTAATAGTTACTTAGGGTTTATTTTTATTTTACAGGCAAGTTTGTATTTATTTTAACTAGGTAGAATAGTTACTAAATAGTTATTAACTATTTACTAACTACCTAGCTAAAATAAATACAAATTTACCTGTAAAATAAAACCTAACCTTAGTTACACTAACACCTAACCTTACAGTACAATTAAATAAATTACCTAAATTAAATACAATTAACTAAATTAAATACAAATACCTACATTACAACCCCCCCCCACTAAATTACACAAAATAAAAAACAAATTACAAGATATTTAAACTAATTACACCTAATCTAATAGCCCTATCAAAATAAAAAAAGACCCCCCCAAAATAAAAAAAAAACCTAGCCTAAACTAAACTACCAATATCCCTTTAAAGGGCCTTTTGCGGGGCATTGCCCCAAAGAAATCAGCTCTTTTACCTGTAAAAAAAAATACAAACAACCCCCCAACAGTAAAACCCACCACCCACACAACCAAACCCCCCAAATAAAAACCTAACTAAAAAAACCTAAGCTCCCCATTGCCCTGAACAGGGCATTTGGACGGGTATTGCCCTTAAAAGGGCATTTAGCTCTATTGCTGCCCAAACCCTAACCTAAAAATAAAACCCACCCAATAAACCCTTAAAAAAACCTAACACTAACCCTTGAAGATCCACTTACAGTTTTGAAGAGCCGACATCCTTCCTCAACGAAGCCGGGAGAAGTCTTCATCCAAGCCAGGAGGAGTGGTCCTCCAGACGGGCAGAAGTCTTCATCCAGACGGCATCTTCTATCTTCATCCATCCGGCGCGTTGCGGGTCCATTTTCAAGACATCCGGCGCGGAGCATCCTCTTCCAACTAAGTCTTCTTCCTGAATGAATGTTTCTTTAAGTGATGTCATCCAAGATGGCATCCCTTAGATTCCGATTGGCTGATAGAATTCTATCAGCCAATTGGAATTAAGGTTGAAAAAATCCTATTGGCTGATGCAATCAGCCAATAGGATTGAACTTCAATCCTATTGGCTGATCCAATCAGCCAATAGGATTGAGCTCGCATTCTACTGACTGTTCTATTGGTTAATAAATTTAGTATAGTGGCGGCGACGTTTGGGGGCGGAAGATTAGGGGTTAATAAATGTAGGTAGGTGGCGGTGATGTTAGGGACTTCAGATTAAGGGTTAATAATATTTAACTAGTGTTTGCGAAGCAGGATTGCGGCGGTTTGGGGTTAATATGTTTATTATAGTGGCGGCGACATTGGGGGCGGCAGATTAGGGGTTCATAAGTGTAGGTAGGTTGCGGCGACATTGGGGGCAGGAGATTAGGGGTTAATAAGTATAATGCAGGTTTCGGCGATGTTGGGGGCAGCAGATTAGGGGTTAATAAGTATAATGTAGGTGTTGGTGATGTTGGGGACGGCAGTTTAGCGGTAAATAAATATAATGTAGGTGTCGGCGATGTCGGGGTCAGCATATTAGGGGTTAATAAGTGTAAGATTAGGGGTGTTTAGACTGGGGGTTCATGTTAGGGTGTTAGGTGTAAACATAAATTTAGTTTCCCCATAGGAATCAATGGGGCTGCGTTACGGAGCTTTACGCTGCTTTATTGCAGGTGTTAGACTTTTTTTTAGCCATCTCTCCCCATTGATGTCTATGGGGAAATCGTGCACAAGCTCGTACAACCAGCTCACCGCTGACTTAAGCAGCGATGGTATTGGAGTGTGGTATGGAGCTCAATTTTGCTCTACGCTCACTTCTTGCCTTTTAACGTCGGGTTTCTGAAAACCTGTAATACCAGCGCTGTAGGTAAGTAAGCGGTGACAATAACGTGCAAGTTAGCACCGCACCCCTCATAACGCAAAACTCGTAATCTAGCCGCAAGTATGCAGTATACAGCATATAAACATAGTGCACTCTAATAAATAAATAAAAGCAAATAATACAAACATAGAGGGTATATAACATATTAATCACGGTGAACGCCCTATCACTCATATTTCTCTAAAAGACATAGGTTCCTACACTATTATATAAATTCTTCTATAATTTTCTTAGTAAAACAATCTCAGTTAAATAAAGGGTCAATAGAGACATCCAAGGAGAATCATCCAGCAGTCAATACAGTATAAAATTAGCCCCTCACAGAGATATATTGCATTAACAAGAAGTATATCTCACCAACTAATTACATGTAATAATGTGGTGGTGAAATGTAGTAGTCTATTTTAAATAAGATAAATGAGAAAAGAGATAAATTAATTAAAGAGAATATCATTCCCAGTAATTAATAATGTTGTTCTCTGAGTTGTAGCCCATAGGTACTTGGGTTTTAAGTTTAAAAATCCAATAAACCTATTGTCTCCTTAGGATATTAAGTTTGTCACCTCTTCTTGAGGGCTTATTGGTTTGCTCAATGGCATTCCATTTAAAGGTCTTGAGATTCTGATTGTGTTTTTCAATGAAATATTTTGCTAGAGCTGAGTATACATTTTTCCACAGAGGGCAATATATAGAACGCAGAGGGCAATATATAGGAATGACAACCAGAGATGTAAGGACACATGTCCTACATAGAAAACCCCCCCAAAAAAAACCCAAGTACCTATGGGCTACAACTCAGAGCACAACATTATTAATTACTGGGAATGATATTCTCTTTAATTAATTTATCTCTTTTCTCATTTATCTTATTTAAAATAGACGACTGCATTTCACCATCACATTATTACATGCAATTAGGTGGTGAGATATACTTCTTGTTAGTGCAATATATCTCTGTTTGTGAGTGGCTAATTTTGTACTGCATTGACTGCTAGATGGTTCTCCTTGGAATGTCTCTATTGGCCCTTTATTTAACTGAGATTATTTTACTAAGAAAATTATAGAAGAATTTATATAATAGTGTAGGAACCTATGTCTATTAGAGAAATATGAGTGATAGGGCGTTCACCATGATTAATATGTTATACCCTCTATGTTTGGATTATTTGCTTTTATTTATTAGAGTGCACTGTGTTTATATGCTGTATACTGCATACTTGGTTATTTAGCGCACCTGTATCTTGGATACTAAATCTACATCTCCTTCAGATACCATCTATTATAGGAATATGTATTCATGAAATAATTATACCTTTTGAATTTATTATGATATTTTGAATTAGTGATACTTGATAAGTTAACACTAATTAAATATTCAGAATTGTGTGTATTTTCTTTTTTTTTTTAAAAACCCACGCACAATGCCTTTGTGGGTTAATTGATGCTTTAATGTCTAAGATATCGTATCCAATCTATTGCATGCATCTGACATGTATGCACCAGCAGAATATGCGCTATGTTTTAAGTTTCCATATACTCCTCACTCTGTTTATCATCATTGAGTATTTGCCTTAAACCTTTGATAAGATCATTGTATAACTCCTACATATGTAACTTGGAGTATCGTACCTATAATGTTGCTATTGCTATTGTTTATATAACTGGAGAGATCAGTACATATTTGTTTCAATACAAGGTAAACAGTTGTAACAATACCCATGATTTAAATATGCTATATATGTAATATATTTAATATAAGCATAGCACTCCATTGTTATACAATAATATAAGGAACAAAATGTATAGATTTCATGAGATTATGTAATAACCGTGACTGTCTTATATGTATGTGTTTACTGTTCCAATGACACCAGTAGTATATTTAAACCTTGACCCGGTAGCATTAAACCATGGTCTATGATTACGGCACGATATCTGGATCCAAAACGCGTCAGACCCTTTGCTACTTTCTTTTATTTTATAAATTTTTTAATAAAGATACTTTTTAGCCTTCCTGGTTGCATCCCTTTTTTTCTTGATACTTTCCCAAACACGGAGGAGCTTGTACCTGCAACCGGAAGGACATTGTGACGTGCAGTAGGAGCGAGGCTCTACGCAGCTGATCTGTGAACCGCTTGTTACCTGAAAGGAATGAGGTTTTTGTTGGTGAATTGTTGCGGATCCTGGAGCTGTGGTTGGGGAACTGGACCTGTGGTAAGAGGCAGAGCAGTGGAGCAAGTTTGCAACTACTGGGGATTTCGAATATGGCTCAAGAAGGATCGAAGAATCAGCCGGATTACAGAGTGAGTCATTTAGGTTTAAGTTGACCGTGACCCCTGTTTGGCGTATTACATTTATTGTGTCAGCATTTATTGTACTCTCAGCTTTTTGCTGTATTTTCACTGTCTGTATGCATGCTAACCTGCCTGCTCTCTTACCCGCATTACATACCACTTTAGCCCTCCGCTTTACTAAGCCAGCTTTCTGCAGCCTTACCGCATACTGCTACTAACATTCCTATATGATTATTGTTACTGTATTGGAGGACACCCGCTTTTGATTCTTGCTGTAACTTTTATTACAAGCATTTTTGCTATTACATGTATATTGCAAAAACGATTGTATTCAAAAACAGAATTTATGCTTACCTGATAAATTACTTTCTCCAACGGTGTGTCCGGTCCACGGTGTCATCCTTACTTGTGGGATATTCTCTTCCCCAACAGGAAATGGCAAAGAGTCCCAGCAAAGCTGGTCACATGATCCCTCCTAGGCTCCGCCCACCCCAGTCATTCGACCGACGGACAGGAGGAAATATATATAGGAGAAACCATATGATACCGTGGTGACTGTAGTTAGAGAAAATAATTCATCAGACCTGATTAAAAAACCAGGGCGGGCCGTGGACCGGACACACCGTTGGAGAAAGTAATTTATCAGGTAAGCATAAATTCTGTTTTCTCCAACATTGGTGTGTCCGGTCCACGGCGTCATCCTTACTTGTGGGAACCAATACCAAAGCTTTAGGACACGGATGAAGGGAGGGAGCAAATCAGGTCACCTAAATGGAAGGCACCACGGCTTGCAAAACCTTTCTCCCAAAAATAGCCTCCGAAGAAGCAAAAGTATCAAATTTGTAAAATTTGGCAAAAGTGTGCAGTGAAGACCAAGTCGCTGCCTTACATATCTGGTCAACAGAAGCCTCGTTCTTGAAGGCCCATGTGGAAGCCACAGCCCTAGTGGAGTGAGCTGTGATTCTTTCAGGAGGCTGCCGTCCGGCAGTCTCATAAGCCAATCGGATAATGCTTTTAAGCCAAAAGGAAAGAGAGGTAGAAGTCGCTTTTTGACCTCTCCTTTTACCAGAATAAACAACAAACAAGGAAGATGTTTGTCTGAAATCTTTAGTAGCCTCTAAATAGAATTTTAGAGCACGGACTACGTCCAAATTGTGTAACAAACGTTCCTTCTTTGTAACTGGATTCGGACACAAAGAAGGTACAACTATCTCCTGGTTAATATTTTTGTTGGAAACAACGGAAGAAAACCAGGCTTAGTACGCAAAACCACCTTATCTGCATGGAACACCAGATAGGGCGGAGAACACTGCAGAGCAGATAACTCTGAAACTCTTCTAGCAGAAGAAATTGCAACCAAAAACAAAACTTTCCAAGATAATAACTTAATATCTACGGAATGTAAGGGTTCAAACGGAACCCCTTGAAGAACTGAAAGAACTAGATTTAGACTCCAGGGAGGAGTCAAAGGTCTGTAAACAGGCTTGATCCTAACCAGAGCCTGAACAAATGCTTGAACATCTGGCACAGCTGCCAGTCTTTTGTGTAGTAAGACAGATAAAGCAGAGATCTGTCCCTTTAGAGAACTTGCAGATAATCCTTTCTCCAAACCTTCTTGTAGAAAGGATAGAATCTTAGGAATTTTTATCTTGTTCCATGGGAATCCTTTAGATTCACACCAACAGATATATTTTTTCCATATTTTATGGTAAATTTTTCTAGTTACAGGCTTTCTAGCCTGAATCAGAGTATCTATTACAGAATCTGAAAACCCACGCTTTGATAAAATCAAGCGTTCAATCTCCAAGCCGTCAGTTGGAGGGAAACCAGATTCGGATGTTCGAATGGACCCTGAACAAGAAGGTCCTGTCTCAAAGGTAGCTTCCATGGTGGAGCCGATGACATATTCACCAGGTCTGCATACCAAGTCCTGCATGGCCACGCAGGAGCTATCAAGACCACCGAGGCCCTCTCCTGATTGATCCTGGCTACCAGCCTGGGGATGAGAGGAAACGGTGGGAATACATAAGCTATGTTGAAGGTCCAAGGTGCTACTAGTGCATCTACTAGAGTCGCCTTGGGATCCCTGGATCTGGACCCGTAGCAAGGAACCTTGAAGTTCTGATGAGACGCCATCAGATCCATGTCTGGAATGCCCCATAATTGAGTTATTTGGGCAAAGATTTCCGGATGGAGTTCCCACTCCCCCGGATGGAATGTCTGACGACTCAGAAAATCCGCTTCCCAATTTTCCACTCCTGGGATGTGGATCGCAGACAAGTGGCAGGAGTGATCCTCCGCCCATTGAATTATCTTGGTCACTTCTTTCATCGCCAGGGAACTCCTTGTTCCCCCCTGATGATTGATATATGCAACGGTCGTCATGTTGTCTGACTGAAACCTTATGAATTTGGCCTTTGCTAGTTGAGGCCAAGCTCTGAGAGCATTGAATATCGCTCTCAGTTCCAGAATGTTTATCGGGAGAAGAGACTCTTCCCGAGACCATAGACCCTGAGCTTTCAGGGATTCCCAGACCGCGCCCCAGCCCACTAGGCTGGCGTCGGTCGTGACAATGACCCACTCTGGTCTGCGGAAGCTCATTCCCTGTGACAGATTGTCCAGGGTCAGCCACCAACGGAGTGAATCTCTGGTCTTTTGATCTACTTGAATCGTTGGAGACAAGTCTGTATAATCCCCATTCCACTGTCTGAGCATGCACAGTTGTAATGGTCTTAGATGAATTCGTGCAAAAGGAACTATGTCCATTGTTGCAACCATCAATCCTATTACTTCCATGCACTGCGCTATGGAAGGACGAGGAACAGAATGAAGTACTTGACAAGAGCTTAGAAGTTTTGATTTTCTGACCTCTGTCAGAAAAATCCTCATTTCTAAGGAATCTATTATTGTTCCCAAGAAGGGAACTCTTGTTGACGGGGACAGAGAACTTTTTTCTTTGTTCACCTTCCATCCGTGAGATCTGAGAAAGGCTAGGACGATGTCCGTATGAGCCTTTGCTTTTGACAGGGACGACGCTTGAATCAGGATGTCGTCCAAGTAAGGTACTACTGCAATGCCCCTTGGTCTTAGAACCGCTAGAAGGGACCCTAGTACCTTTGTGAAAATCCTTGGAGCAGTGGCTAATCCGAATGGAAGTGCCACAAACTGGTAATGCTTGTCCAGAAAAGCGAACCTTAGGAACTGATGATGTTCCTTGTGGATAGGAATATGTAGGTACACATCCTTTAAATCCACGGTAGTCATAAATTGATTTTCCTGGATAGTAGGTAGGATCGTTCGAATAGTTTCCATTTTGAACGATGGTACCTTGAGAAATTTGTTTAGGATCTTTAGATCCAAAATTGGTCTGAATGTTCCCTCTTTTTTGGGAACTATGAACAGATTGGAATAAAATCCCATTCCTTGTTCTCTTATTGGAACTGGATGTATCACTCCCATCTTTAACAGGTCTTCTACACAATGTAAGAATGCCTGTCTCTTTATTTGGTTTGAAGATAATTGAGACCTGTGGAACCTTCCCCTTGGGGGTAGTTCCTTGAATTCCAGGAGATAACCTTGAGAAACTATTTCTAGCGCCCAAGGATCCTGAACATCTCTTGCCCAAGCCTGAGCAAAGAGAGAAAGTCTGCCCCCCACTAGATCCGGTCCCGGATCGGGGGCTATCCCTTCATGCTGTTTTGGTAGCAGTGGTAGGCTTCTTGGCCTGCTTACCCTTGTTCCAGTCTTGCATTGGTTTCCAGGCTGGTTTGGGTTGTGAAGTATTACCCTCTTGCTTAGAGGATACAGAATTAGAGACTGGTCCGTTTCTGCGAAAGGGACGAAAATTAGGCTTATTTTTAGCCTTAAAAGACCTATCCTGTGGGAGGGCGTGGCCCTTTCCCCCAGTGATGTCTGAAATAATCTCTTTCAAATCAGGTCCAAATAATGTTTTACCTTTGAAAGGAATGTTAAGCAATTTTGTCTTGGAAGACACATCCGCTGACCAAGACTTTAGCCAAAGCGCTCTGCGCGCCACGATAGCAAACCCTGAATTTTTCACCGCTAATCTAGCTAATTGCAAAGCGGCATCTAAAACAAAAGAGTTAGCCAATTTAAGCGCTTGAACTCTGTCCATAACCTCCTCATACGAAGATTCTTTACTGAGCGATTTTTCTAGTTCCTCGAACCAGAAACACGCTGCCGTAGTGACAGGAACAATGCATGAAATTGGTTGTAGAAGGTAACCTTGCTGTACAAAAATCTTTTTAAGCAAACCCTCTAATTTCTTATCCATAGGATCTTTGAAAGCACAACTATCTTCGATAGGAATAGTAGTGCGTTTGTTTAGAGTAGAAACCGCCCCCTCGACCTTGGGGACTGTCTGCCATAAGTCCTTTCTGGGGTCGACTATAGGAAATAATTTCTTAAATATAGGGGGGGGGAACAAAAGGTATGCCGGGCCTTTCCCACTCTTTATTTACTATGTCCGCCACCCGCTTGGGTATAGGAAAAGCGTCAGGGGGGAACCGGAACCTCTAGGAACTTGTCCATCTTACATAATTTCTCTGGAATGACCAAATTGTCACAATCACCCAGAGTAGATAACACCTCCTTAAGCAGTGCGCGGAGATGTTCTAATTTAAATTTAAATGTCACAACATCAGGTTCAGCTTGATGAGAAATTTTTCCTGAATCTGAAATTTCTCCATCAGACAAAACCTCCCTCATGGCCCCTTGAGATTGGTGTGAGAGTATGTCAGAACAGTTATCATCAGCGTCCTCTTGCTCTTCAGTGTTTAAAACAGAGCAATCGCGCTTTCTCTGATAAGTAGGCATTTTGGATAAAAGATTTGCTATGGAGTTATCCATTACAGCCGTTAATTGTTGCATGGTAATAAGTATTGGCGCACTAGATGTACTAGGGGCCTCCTGTGTGGGCATAACTGGTGTAGACACAGTAGGGGATGATGTAGTATCATGTTTACTCCCCTCATTTGAGGAATCATCTTGGGCAATATCATTATCTGTGGCATTACTGTCCTTACTTTGTTTGGACACTATGGCACAATTATCACATAAATTTAAATGGGGAGACACATTGGCTTTCATACATATAGAACATAGCTTATCTGATGGTACAGACATGTTAAACAGGCTTAAACTTGTCAACAAAGCACAAAAAACGTTTTAAAATAAAACCGTTACTGTCACTTTAAATTTCAAACTTAAAACACTTTATTACTGAATATGTGAAAAAGTATGAAGGAATTGTTCAAAATTCACCAAAATTTCACCACAGTGTCTTAAAGCATTAAAAGTATTGCACACCAAATTTCAGAGCTTTAACCCTTAAATTAACGGAACCGGAGCCGTTTTTACATTTAACCCCTATACAGTCCCAGCTATATGCTTTGCTGAGACCCAACCAAGCCCAGAGGGGAATACGATACCAAATGACGCCTTCTATAAGCTTTTTCAGTGATTCTTAGCTCCTGACACATGCATCTGCATGCCTTGCTCTCCAAAAACAACTGCGCATTAATGGCGCGAAAATGAGGCTCTGTCTATAACTAGAAAGGCCCCCATCTGAAAAAGGTGTTCAACACAGTGCCTGCCGTTTTTCTAAACGTTCCCCAAGATTATAATACCAATAATTAGTTAGAATCTGCATAATATGCCTAGTAAAGCAATCGTTTTAGCCCAGAAAAATGTCTACCAGTTTTTAAGCCCTTTTTGAAGCCCTTTATTCTTTTATGTTTAACTAAGAAAATGGCTTACCGGTCCCCATGAGGGGAAATGACAGCCTTCCAGCATTACATGGTCTTGTTAGAAATATGGCTAGTCATACCTTAAGCAGAAAAGTCTGCTAACTGTTTCCCCCAACTGAAGTTACTTCATCTCAACAGTCCTGTGTGGAAACAGCAATCGATTTTAGTTACTGTCTGCTAAAATCATCTTCCTCTTACAAACAGAAATCTTCATCCTTTTCTGTTTCAGAGTAAATAGTACATACCAGCACTATTTTAAAATAACAAACACTTGATAGAAGAATAAAACTACATTTAAACACCAAAAAACTCTTAACCATCTCCGTGGAGATGTTGCCTGTGCAACGGCAAAGAGAATGACTGGGGTGGGCGGAGCCTAGGAGGGATCATGTGACCAGCTTTGCTGGGACTCTTTGCCATTTCCTGTTGGGGAAGAGAATATCCCACAAGTAAGGATGACGCTGTGGACCGGACACACCAATGTTGGAGAAAGTGGAATGTACCCATGTGCATTCCAGTTTTGAATGGAATGTCCCTTTAAATAAGAGATGCATTATCCTATAAGTATGTGTCTATACTAAATATAAAAACAAAACTATCTCCATTTTAACTGACACCAGGGCAGGTTTACAGAAAGGGAGAGTAAAGTCTGGTGTGAAAAGTCAATACAGGTATCCCTCAGTTTACGCCGGGGTTAGGTTCCAGAAGGAATGGTTGTAAATCGAAACCGTTGTAAATTGAATCCCATTTTATAATGTAAGTCAATGGGAAGTGAAGGAGCTAGGTTCCAGGCCCCTCTCAAAATTCTCATGAGTAACACCTAATACATTATTTTTAAAGCTTTGAAATGAAGACTTTAAATGCTAAACAGCATTATAAACCTAATAAAATAATCACACAACACTGAATATATAATTAAACTAAGTTAAATTAACAAAAACATTTGCTAAACAGCATTATAAACCTAATAAAATAATCACACAACACAGACTTCACTTGCATTTTTCTGCAAACAGTTCTTTCTATTTCAGCTTGCTTGGCTTTGCTCCACCTACTGGCTGTTTTAATAAATGCACTGCTTCTCAATGATTTTCAATAGCAGTCACATGACTGGATAAAAGGTTGTTATTCTGAAACTTTTAGCACAGTTAACACTTGAGCGGGACCGTTAATTAGCGCTCCACTTGTAATCTGGCCCAATGTAGCCAACCAAAGCTGTAAAATTTAAAGAAATGTTAATGGGACATTAAACTACTAGGTACAACTACAATAGCATGGTTACTACTCACTATACTGTTATTTTCCCTCCTGTACCTGCAGCTCTCTTTAAAGCCAGGTCTAATTGGTAAAGCTCTGTATCTTTATACTGGGTACCGCCATCTTGGCATTAATATATTATTGCATCTTGTGGCAGAAGCAGTGAGTTTTCACAGACCAGTGGTGTTACCAACTTTTTGACAGCTGTACCTTGTTCTTTGAATCAGCTAATACAATAGAAAGCAGAAGAGTTGCTTTTTGTCAGATATTTTTTTTACACAATTTAAAAGAGTTATAGCAAATATAAAAAAGCTTTCAGGAATAATTTAGAGGAATTCAGTCACTAATCTGTCAATGTTCACCGCTTCTGTCACATGGTACAATAATACATAGTAAATGTAGTAGATGAGGTTGAAAAAAAGACAGAAGTCCATCGAGTTCATTCTATACAAATCTTTATATACTTACTGTAAAAGCTCTAATTGAGCTCAAATTAATCCATTAAAAAGGTGACCCATTTAACACAAGCAATCAAATCTCTGAATTCTGTTTCTAGACAGAAATGTATGTAAACTATTTTTAATGTATCTAATGTATTTGCATTTACAACCTCGTCAGGTAATAAGTTCCATAATTTTATTGCTCTTACAGTGAAAAAAAATGTATATGGGCCTTGAATATATTTATATAAAGTAATCATGTCACCTCTTAAGCTCCTTTTTTTCTAGAGAAAACAGACCAGTTTAACTAGGATCTCCTCATAGCTTAAATTCTCCATTCCCCATTTAATTTTATTTTTGTGACCCTTCTCTGCAATGTTTAATTATTTTTTAGATTGGTCCCCAGAACTGCACTCCATACTCAAGGTGAGGTCTTACCATGGATTTATATAGTGATAGAATTATGCTTTCCTCCATTGAATCAATGGCTCTTTTAATAAATGCTAGTATCTTATTAGCCTTAGAAGCAGCTGCCCTGCATTGTGCACCCATCTTTAGCTTGATCTATGAGTACTCCCAAATCCCTTTTCCTCTAAATGCTAAGTTTAGTTTAAGTTTAAGGTTTCCTGCTTATTTTTACTTCCAAAATGTAGAACCTTGCATTTTCCAGTATTGCATCTCATATTCAATTTACCTGCCCATTCATCAGATTTTTGTAGATACCCTTGTAAAGCAATTTCACCCTGCACTGAACTAATGACCTTACTCAACTTTATATCATCTGCAAAAATAAAATGTGTTTTTTAATTTTTGGTCAAGTCAATAATAAAAATATTAAAAAGAACAGGGCCCAGTACTGATCCCTGGTGGACCATTGATCCATTTACTACTACTCATTGCTCCCTGTCTTTTATCCATTTTTGTATCCAAAAGGTATTATTTTCAGCTATTCCTAGTCCCTTAATGTTGTACATTAATCTCTCATGTGGCACTGTATAAAATGTCTTTGCAAAATCTAAGTATATCACATCAACTGATTCCCTTTTTTATCTATATTTTACTTACTTCCTCATAGAATCAAATTAGATGAGTTTGGCATTATCCATATCTCATAGACCATGCTGATTTTAACTCATAGGGCTTGATTTATCAAGTGTCGAGGGGACATGATTCGCTATAGCGAATCATGTCCGCTGGCCATCGCTAAATGTGGACGGCATACGCTTTATCATTGCATACAAATGACACTAGATATGCTTGTGCAATGCTGCCTCCTGCTCACTGGCGGCCAATCGGCCACTAGCAGTGGCTGTTAATCATCCTGTGAATTCAATCCGCCACCTTTTAGGTGGCAGAGAGGTTAAGGAGCAGCAGTCTTATGAACGACGGGCCTGAAACGACGGACCTCCAAAGCAGTATCTTCTGCTTGATAAATAGAGCCCATAATCTTGTTTACACAAATATACTCATCAATATAATTCATTCAAGTATCTTCCCCACTATCAATGAGCTTTATTTACCTTAATATTGTCCATTTTTTTCCTTATATCCTCCAGAGATAACCTAGATCATTATATGGGCTTTTATGTTCTAGTTTGTTTCAAAGTATCTCCCATTGGTTCCTCTCTTGTGTATACTTAAGAAATGAACCAGTTTAGTACCTCAGCCTTCTCCCTGTCACTGTTAATCATGCTACCCTTCACACATTTTAAAGTACCTATATTCTCCTTTTTAGATTTTTTTGCCATTTATATACTTAAAGAACCTTTTAGGGTTTGAATTAGAATCCTTTGCCATTAGTCTTTATTTGTCAATTTTGGCTAATTTGATTGCTTTTTTCCATGCTTTGTTACATTCCATATATATCTGGAATGTTGAGTCTGTACTATTTTCTTTGAATAGTTTAAATTTCCTACAATTTCTCTTAACACATGTTTATTTAGCCACATTGGCTTGGATTTATTTATTCTACTTTTATAACCATGTGGTATGTGTTGATATGTATATAGGTAAATTCCAAGATCGTGGCAACCAGTGTTAAGATGAAAAACTTCACTTACCAGCACTTTTGTTTATAGAGTCAAAATCAGATAATGGCTTTGAAGAGTTCTGCACACACAGGAGGCACATTAAGTTATACTTAGCCTCATGAAATCAAGAATATTCCATCCGGTATTAAAAGGTATTGGTTAAAATGTATGAAAAAAACCATTTTGACAGGTCCAATATATATATATATATACATATATATATATAGCCAGAAGCCCAGCACTCGAGCCAATTAGGTGTAATCAAAACCCAGGTGCATTCCTCAAGTCCAAAATATATATATATATATATCTTCTCATAGAAGGGCACTCACAGGATTTAAAAGTTAATCAATATTTATTTCCAATTCACGATAAAAATAGATCAAATGTCGACGTTTCGGCCCTGCATTGGGCCTTTCTCAAGACAATATGTTAGTAGCCATAAAAGGTCAAGGCTTCACAGCGGCATTTCAGCCATTCTCCCATATAGCAGGCCTTATCAGCCAATCTGAATATATATATATATATATATATATATATATATATATATATATATATATATATATAGCTTGCCCTATACTTTATATGGAATTTTCAAAATGGTAGTAGCATGCTAATTGTTCTTGTATTATGATTTTTATATAAGTGTTGCATGAACACGATCAGTTCTTATTTAGCTTTTGAAAGCCTAATATTTTTATTGCTTGCTCTTGTGCATTCAAAAACACCTCAACCTTTAACATCACTAAAAATAATGTTGAGTTTTATTGATTGTTTATTAAAAAAAAGGTGCTAAACTCACCCTGTCTATGCTGCGGCAGCTCGCTAAAGTCAGAGCCTCCAGCCGCCCAGGGCACATCGCTCTTCTGCCAATGAGGTGACGTTTCCACCTCTAAACCAATAGCTAGCATACAGAACACTATCAGATATTGGTTTAGAGGTGGAAATATCACCTCATTGAAGAAGATCGCTGGGCAGACAGAGGCTGTGACTTTAGCGAGCTGCCGCGGCACAGACATAGTGAGTTCAGCACCCTTTTTTTTAATAAATGATCAATTAAACTCAACTTTATTTTTAGTGATGGTAAATCCTAGCATTTTTTAAATGCTTAGATTTACCATCCCTTTAAACAGTCCACACTAATATAAGCAAAAAATAAAAAATGTTAAAAAAGTAAAATAAATTAAAAAAAAAATTCTTTACACTGGCACTCCAGTCTTGTGAATTCTGCCTTATTTGTGCTATGGTAGGTGAAAAATCCTGATTACACCCACAAGTAATTTGTTTGTGTGTCCCAGTGGCAGTTCCAGAAACCTTATTATTGGGGGTTGCAAACACTCCTGGGTTTAGTTGTGTTATACAGGTGGGGACAGGGTGGATGGAGGCATAGTTACCGGTGTTCCATGGGGGAGGGGCCTACCTAAAATAAATAAAGGTGCAAAATAGAAGATTGTCCCCTCTACTTAGAACAGCCGCTAGGGTCTCTAACATTGGCGGAATTAATGAACAGAGGACCCTGGTGCAAAAAAATAAATCAAAGTAATAGTAACAATCAATATATAACTAAAGAGAAGGATATTTATTTATTCTACAAAAAACACAATTTATGCTTACCTGATAAATTCCTTTCTTCTGTAGTGTGATCAGTCCACGGGTCATCATTACTTGTGGGATATTATCTGCTCCCCTACAGGAAGTGCAAGAGGATTCACCCAGCAGAGTTGCTATATAGCTCCTCCCCTCTACGTCACCTCCAGTCATTCGACCAAGGACCAACGAGAAAGGAGAAGCCAAGGGTGTAGTGGTGACTGAAGTATAATTTAAAAAATATTTACCTGCCTTAAAAAACAGGGCGGGCCGTGGACTGATCACACTACAGAAGAAAGGAATTTATCAGGTAAGCATAAATTATGTTTTCTTCTGTTAAGTGTGATCAGTCCACGGGTCATCATTACTTGTGGGATACCAATACCAAAGCAAAAGTACACGGATGACGGGAGGGATAGGCAGGCTCTTTATACAGAAGGAACCACTGCCTGAAGAACCTTTCTCCCAAAAATAGCCTCCGAGGAAGCAAAAGTGTCAAATTTGTAAAATTTGGAAAAAGTATGAAGCGAAGACCAAGTTGCAGCCTTGCAAATCTGTTCAACAGAGGCCTCATTCTTAAAGGCCCAAGTGGAAGCCACAGCTCTAGTGGAATGAGCTGTAATTCTTTCAGGAGGCTGCTGTCCAGCAGTCTCATAAGCTAAACGAATTATGCTACGAAGCCAAAAAGAGAGAGAGGTAGCAGAAGCTTTTTGACCTCTCCTCTGACCAGAGTAAACGACAAACAGGGAAGACGTTTGTCGAAAATCTTTAGTTGCCTGTAAATAAAATTTAAGGGCACGAACTACATCCAGATTGTGCAAAAGACGTTCCTTCCTCGAAGAAGGATTTGGGCACAAGGATGGAACAACAATCTCCTGATTGATATTCCTGTTAGTGACTACCTTAGGTAAGAACCCAGGTTTAGTACGCAGAACTACCTTATCCGAGTGAAAAATCAAATAAGGAGAATCACAATGTAAGGCTGATAACTCAGAGACTCTTCGAGCCGAGGAAATAGCCATTAAAAATAGAACTTTCCAAGATAACAACTTTATAACAATGGAATGAAGGGGTTCAAACGGAACACCCTGTAAAACGTTAAGAACAAGGTTTAAACTCCATGGTGGAGCCACAGCTTTAAACACAGGTTTAATCCTGGCCAAAGCCTGACAAAAAGCCTGAACGTCTGGAACTTCTGACAGACGCTTGTGTAACAGAATGGACAGAGCTGAGATCTGTCCCTTTAAGGAACTAGCGGATAACCCCTTTTCTAAACCTTCTTGTAGAAAAGACAATATCCTAGGAATCCTAACCTTACTCCAAGAGTAACCTTTGGATTCGCACCAATATAGGTATTTACGCCATATTTTATGGTAAATCTTTCTGGTAACAGGCTTCCTAGCCTGTATTAAGGTATCAATAACTGACTCAGAAAAACCACGCTTTGATAAGATCAAGCGTTCAATTTCCAAGCAGTCAGCTTCAGAGAAGTTAGATTTTGATGTTGAATCAGAAGGTCCTGTTTCAGAGGTAACGACCAAGGTGGACAGAATGACATGTCCACCAGATCTGTATACCAAGTCCTGCGTGGCCATGCAGGCGCTATTAGAATCACTGATGCTTTCTCCTGTTTGATTCTGGCAATCAATCGAGGAAGCATCGGGAAAGGTGGAAACACATAAGCCATCCTGAAGGTCCATGGTGCTGTCAAGGCATCTATCAGGACCGCTCCCGGATCCCTGGATCTGGACCCGTAGCGCGGAAGCTTGGCGTTCTGTCGAGACGCCATGAGATCTATCTCTGGTTTGCCCCAACGTCGAAGTATTTGGGCAAAGACCTCTGGATGAAGTTCCCACTCCCCCGGATGAAAAGTCTGACGACTTAAGAAATCCGCCTCCCAGTTCTCCACTCCCGGGATGTGGATTGCAGACAGGTGGCAAGAGTGAGACTCTGCCCAGCGAATTATCTTCGATACTTCCATCATTGCTAGGGAGCTTCTTGTCCCTCCCTGATGGTTGATATAAGCTACAGTCGTGATGTTGTCCGACCGGAACCTGATGAACCCCCGAGTTGTTAACTGGGGTCAAGCCAGAAGAGCATTGAGGACTGCTCTCAATTCCAGAATGTTTATTGGAAGAAGACTCTCCTCCTGATTCCATAGTCCCTGAGCCTTCAGAGAATTCCAGACAGCGCCCCAACCTAGTAGGCTGGCGTCTGTTGTTACAATTGACCAGTCTGGCCTGCTGAATGGCATTCCCCTGGCCAGATGTGGCCGATAAAGCCACCCTAGAAGAGAATTTCTGGTCTCTTGATTCAGATTTAGAGTGGGGGACAAATCTGAGTAATCCCCATTCCACTGACTTAGCATGCACAGTTGCAGTGGTCTGAGATGTAGGCGTGCAAAAGGAACTATGTCCATTGCTGCTACCATTAGTCCGATTACCTCCATGCATTGAGCTACTGACGGGTGTTGAATAGAATGAAGGACACGGCATGCACTTTGAAGTTTTGTTAACCTGTCCTCTGTTAGGTAAATCTTCATTTCTACAGAATCTATCAGAGTCCCCAGGAAGGGAACTCTTGTGAGTGGAAAGAGAGAACTTTTCTTTTCGTTCACTTTCCATCCATGCGACCTTAGAAATGCCAGTACTATCTCTGTATGAGATTTGGCAGTTTGAAGGCTTGAAGCTTGTATCAGTATGTCGTCTAAGTACGGAGCTACTGAAATTCCTTGCGGTCTTAGTACCGCCAGAAGAGTGCCCAGAACCTTTGTGAAGATTCTTGGAGCCGTAGCCAGTCCGAATGGAAGAGCTACAAACTGGTAATGCCTGTCTAAAAAGGCAAACCTTAGATACCGGTAATGGCTTTTGTGAATCGGTATGTGAAGGTAAGCATCCTTTAAATCCACTGTGGTCATGTACTGACCCTCTTGGATCATGGGCAAAAATGTTCGAATAGTTTCCATCTTGAACGATGGAACTCTTAGGAATTTGTTTAGGATCTTTAAATCCAAGATTGGCCTGAAGGTTCCCTCTTTTTTGGGAACTACAAACAGATTTGAGTAAAACCCTTGTCCTAGTTCCAACCGCGGAACTGGATGGATCACTCCCATTAATAAAAGATCTTGTACGCGGCGTAGAAACGCTTCCTTCTTTGTTAGGTTTGTTGACAACCTTGACAGATGAAATCTCCCTCTTGGGGGAGAGGATTTGAAGTCCAGAAGGTATCCCTGAGATATGATCTCTAACGCCCAGGGATCCTGAACATCTCTTGCCCAAGCCTGGGCGAAGAGGGAAAGTCTACCCCCCACTAGATCCGGTCCCGGATCGGGGGCCCTCAATTCATGCTGTCTTAGGGGCAGCAGCAGGTTTTCTGGCCTGTTTGCCCCTGTTCCAGGACTGGTTAGGTTTCCAGCCTTGTCTGTAGCGAGCAACAGCTCCTTCCTGCTTTGGTGCAGAGGAAGTTGATGCTGCTCCTGCTTTGAAATTATGAAAGGAACGAAAATTGGACTGTCTAGCCTTGGCTTTGGCCTTGTCCTGAGGCAGGGCATGACCTTTACCTCCTGTAATGTCAGCAATAATCTCTTTCAAGCCGGGCCCGAATAAGGTCTGCCCTTTGAAAGGAATATTAAGCAATTTAGATTTAGACGTAACATCAGCTGACCAGGATTTCAGCCACAGAGCTCTGCGTGCCTGAATGGCGAATCCTGAATTTTTAGCCGCAAGTTTAGTTAAATGTACTACGGCATCTGAAATAAATGAATTAGCTAACTTAAGGAATTTAAGTTTGTGTGTGATGTCATCTAGTGTGGATGATTGAAGTGTCTCTTCCAGAGACTCAAACCAAAATGCTGCTGCAGCCGTGACAGGCGCAATACATGCAAGAGGTTGCAATATAAACCCTTGTTGAACAAACATTTTCTTAAGGTAACCCTCTAATTTTTTATCCATTGGATCTGAAAAAGCACAGCTATCCTCCACTGGGATAGTGGTACGCTTAGCTAAAGTAGAAACTGCTCCCTCCACCTTAGGGACCATTTGCCATAAGTCCCGTGTGGCGGCGTCTATTGGAAACATCTTTCTGAATATAGGAGGGGGTGAGAAAGGCACACCGGGTCTATCCCACTCCTTAGTAACAATGTCAGTAAGTCTCTTAGGTATAGGAAAAACGTCAGTACTCGTCGGTACCGCAAAATATTTATCCAACCTACACATTTTCTCTGGGATTGCAACAGTGTTACAATCATTCAGAGCCGCTAATACCTCCCCTAGTAACACACGGAGGTTCTCAAGCTTAAATTTAAAATTTGAAATGTCTGAGTCCAGTTTATTTGGATCAGAACCGTCACCCACAGAATGAAGCTCTCCGTCTTCACGTTCTGCAAACTGTGACGCAGTATCAGACATGGCCCTTGCATTATCAGCGCACTCTGTTCTCACCCCAGAGTGATCACGTTTACCTCTTAGTTCTGGTAGTTTAGCCAAAACTTCAGTCATAACAGTAGCCATATCTTGTAATGTGATTTGTAATGGCCGCCCAGATGTACTCGGCGCTACAATATCACGCACCTCCTGAGCGGGAGATGCAGGTACTGACACGTGAGGCGAGTTAGTCGGCATAACTCTCCCCTCGTTGTTTGGTGAAATATGTTCAATTTGTACAGATTGACTGTTTTTTAAAATAGCATCAATACATTTAGTACATAAATTTCTATTGGGCTCCACTTTGGCATTAACACATATAGCACAGAGATATTCCTCTGAATCAGACATGTTTAACACACTAGCAAATAAACAGCAACTTGAAAATACTTTTCAAAGTAATTTACAAATAATATGAAAACGAACTGTGCCTTTAAGAAGCACAGAAAAAAATTATAACAGTTAAAATAATTAAGTTATAGCATCAATCTTTGTCAGAATATACAGTTTTAGCAAAGGATTGTTCCCCTCAGCAATTAAACAACACAACTTTAGCAAAGGTTTAATCCCATTAGCAAAGATAACAATTTCTGAAAGCAGGAAATAAATTACAGAATAAACGTTTTTATCTCAGTCAAACTATAATTCTCACAGCTCTGCTGACTGAAATATTTGATGCATAGTAAAAGCGCCCCTCCCCCACACACACAGCAGTGAGGGAGAACAGAAACTGACAGAAAAAACAGATTTAAGCAACTGCCAAGTGGAAAAATAGTGCCCAAACATTTATTCACTCAGTACCTCAGTAAATGAAAATGATTTTACATTCCAGCAAAAACATTAAACATAATCTCTAGTTATTAAACAGCTTTATGTCTTTCTTACAGTGTAATTCTAGTGAATTACCATTCTCCCAGAATACTGAAGTGTAAAGTATACATACATGACATTATATCGGTATGGCAGGATTTTCTCATCAATTCCATTGTCAGAAAATAAAAACTGCTACATACCTCTATGCAGATTCATCTGCCCGCTGTCCCCTGATCTGAAGTTTACCTCACTCCTCAGATGGCCGAGAAACAGCAATATGATCTTAACTACTCCGGCTAAAATCATAGCAAAACTCTGGTAGATTCTTCCTCAAACTCTGCCAGAGAGGTAATAACACACTCCGGTGTTATTTTAAAATAACAAACTTTTGATTGAAGATATAAAACTAAGTATAATCACCATAGTCCTCTCACACGACCTATCTAGTTGCTGGGTGCAAGAGAATGACTGGAGGTGACGTAGAGGGGAGGAGCTATATAGCAACTCTGCTGGGTGAATCCTCTTGCACTTCCTGTAGGGGAGCAGATAATATCCCACAAGTAATGATGACCCATGGACTGATCACACTTAACAGAAGAAATAGTACATTATGTTATTGTAGATGCATTTTAGCAATATAAATAAATATATTTATATTATATAATATCAATGGAATATGAATAAAAAACAAAATGTAACAATGGTGAAGTGAAGGACAGGTGACACCCGTTATCAGGTAATTGATTTAGAGCTGACAAAAGTGATAACAGATATGCATGTAAAGTCAAGTATTACTGCATAGTCTATGTATGCAATGCTTAAATCACAAATTTTTTTTTTGTTTCTAAAGGGGAATCTGACATAGTTAATAATTACCTACAATGCATCTAAAGTGCTTAGACACCTACCTGGTACCAGGTCAGGCACAGAACTATAGACACTGGGGATTCTAACACTGGGATCACTATAAGTACACAATGGTACAACATGCCCCAAGATATTTGTTTTCTTTTTAGTGCCTTATAACTGGGACCAACTAAGAAACATTATCCAAAACCAACTAGAATTTTAAGTAGCTAGAACAACACATATTTTTACCTACATAAGTGCCAGAGTGAATAGTGTGGCCTCTATGTTCCACTGTCCACAAGCAGTGGTGCGTGCTTCAGCTTTCCACTGCAAATGCCAAAGTAATTTTGTCTATTAGAGAGAGAACCCTCCCATGAAGGGTCCGCCCTTTGTAAAACATTTTCGGGATTCATCATCCATCAATCATGCTTACAAAAAAAAACCCCATAGCAAAGCACCAGACACTCACTGTGACCTCAGACTCATCCCATTTTGGGCTACACTAAATTTTGGGGGCAATTGGGGGACATTTTTTAAATTAACCAGAGGTCTGACCACTGGTTAATTTTTGGAGTTCTAATTGCTACACTTGTAATGGCTGGTTATTTATTGTTCCACTTGTAATCTAGGCCTTTATATTTTATATGGCAACTGCATATCATGCATGGTACTAAAAAAAAGCAATATGTGAAACTTACTTTATACATTATACACAGCATAATTTGCTTGCTACAAAAAAAGCACCATTTTTTATTTTATTTTCTGCTCCAAACCTCAATTTAGCTGCCCCCCCCCACCCAGTGCAGAGGCACAGACTGCACTGGCAGTAGTTCTGGACTGGTCTCTAAGACACCTTCTGTTCTATCCAGTATGACCACTTTCCCAAAACAATATATACATCTCTGAAATTGTTATGGTTATGCTTGTTTTTCTGATTTTCAAAAGATATAGTGTATTTTGCACCTCACACATCTATGGACGTTGATATCAGGAACGTCCACTATTGAATCTGTTGGAAATATATGTGACTCACTGTTCAATTAAATTCAAACACTTTCTCGCCTTTACAGTGGTGCACATTTATAGATCTAGGACATCTGTGACATTTTTCTTTGATGCATATGATAGAAACTAAAAACCCACACATTTGAAGCTTTATTACCTTTAGACCTACTCATCAGGTTTGTCATCGACTAAAGGTTAAAATGCTCTACATAATGAGATCTATCTAAAATAACAAATGACCTAGGGGCGCCTCATAGCATATCAAACAATTTAAATGATAAAGCAATATATTTGATGCTCCACAATTTCATGACACTCATTGCAAAGTATATTTCCAGTAGGCTGGGGCATCTGAGTTGCCCAGCAAACTCACTCTAAGGGGCCAAATAATCAAGCTCTGAAAAGAGCTAAAGACCGCTGCTCCATAACTTGTCAGCCTGCTCTGAGGCCACAGACAGAAATCAACCCAATCAAATACGATCGGGTTGATTGACACCCCCTGCTAGCTGCCGATTGGCCGCTAATCTGCAGGGGGCGGTATTGCTCAAGCTGTTCTGGTGAACTGCTTGTGCAATGATAAATGCCGACAGCGTATGCTGTCGGCATTTATTGATGTGCAGCGGACATGATACGCTAAGGGGGGTAGTTATCAAGCCGTCAACCTCAAATACGCTGGAATTCCGCAGCATATTTGTGGCGAGGCTGATTCGCCTTAGTTATCAAAGGCTAGAGACTGGCAAAAGTAGAATTTAGTGACGTAAGCTTTGATCCGCCGGACTCAGTCCGACACAGATCGATTCTTACGTCACTCCAGATGTTCCGCACACAAGTGCAGCACAATCTGACTACTTTTGCTAGTTATAAAAAAACTAGCAGGTACGCTCGGCACTTTTCCGGCCCAGCGTACCTGGTTTTCAATCCGCCGCCCTGGAGGCGGCGGATCCCATAGGAATCAATGGGAGTCTAACCATAGCGAAAATACAAGTTCGCTGCTGCCAGACATCCCATTGATTTCTATGGGAGATGTCTACACCTAACACCCTAACATGTACCCCGAGTCTAAACACCCCTAGGCTGTCCCCCCCTACACCGCTGCAACTAAATAAAGTTATTACCCCCTAAACCGCCGCTCCCGGAGCCCACCGCAAGCTATAATAAACTGATTAACCCCTAAACCGCCGCTCCCGGAGCCCACCACAAGCTACTCTATACATATTAACCCCTAAACCGCCGCTCCCTGACCCCGCCGCAACTATAATAAATGTATTAACCCCTAAACCGCCGCTCCCGGACACCGCCGCAACCTACATTATACCTAGTAACCCCTATCCTGCCCCCCCCCTATACCGCCGCCCTCTATAATAAAGTTATTAACCCCTATCCTGCCGATCCCGGACCTCGCCGCAACTAAATAAATAGTTTAACCCCTAAACCGCCGCTCCCGGACCCCGCCACAACCTATATTAAACTTATTAACCCCTAATCTGCCCCCCCCCTACCCCTATAATACATTTATTAACCCCTATCCTGCCCCCCCTACACCACCGCCACTGTAATAAATTTATTAACCCCTAAACCTAAGTCTAACCCTAACCCTAACACCCCCCTAACTTAAATATTAATTAAATAAATATTATTGATCCAATCAGCCAATCAGATTGAGCTCGCATTCTATTGGCTGTTCCGATCAGCCAATAGAATGCAAGCTCAATCTGATTGGCTGATTGGATCAGCCAATCGGATTGAACTTCAATCTGATTGGCTGATTCAATCAGCCAATCAGATTTTTCCTACCTTAATTCCGATTGGCTGATAGAATCCTATCAGCCAATCGGAATTGAAGGGACGCCATCTTGGATGACGTCCCTTAAAGGAGCCTTCATTCGTCGATAGTCCGTCGGGAAAGAAGGATGTTCCACGTTGGCGGGATGAAGATGGATCCTGAAGAAAGAACATTCTTCAGCGCCGCTTGGAAGATGACATCGCCAGGATGGAAGACTTCTTCAGCGCCGCTTGGAAGATGACATCGCCCGGATGGAAGACTTCTTCAGTGCCGCCTGGAGGATCACTTCATCGGATGGAAGACTTCTTCAGCGCCCCTTGGAGGATCACTTCTGCCGCTCCGGATCTCCTCTTCAGGTTCCATCGGTGGCTCGGCTGAGTGAAGACGACTCAAGGTAGGATGATCTTCAGGGGGGTAGTGTTAGGTTTTTTTAAGGGGGGTTTGGGTTAGATTAGGGGTATGTGGGTGGTGGGTTTTAATGTTGGGGGGGTTTGTATTTTTCTTTTACAGGCAAAAGAATAGTTTTCTTTGGGGCATGCCCCACAAAAGGCCCTTTTAAGGGCTGGTAAGGTAAAAGAGCTTTGAACTTTTTTAGTGTAGAATAGGGTAGGGAATTTTTTCATTTTGGGGGCTTTGTTATTTTATTAGGGGGCTTAGATTAGGTGTAATTAGCTTAAAATTGTTGTAATATTTTTTTAAATGTTTGTAACTTATTTTTTTTATTTTTTGTAACTTAGCTTTTTTTATTTTTTCTACTTTAGTTAGTTTATGTAATTGTATTTAATTGTAGTTATTTGTAGTTAATTTATTTTATTAATGTAATGATAGTTTAGTATTAGGTTTAATTGTAACTTAGGTTAGGATTTATTTTCCAGGTAATTTTGTATTTCTTTTAGCTAGGTAGTTATTAAATAGTTAATAACTATTTAATAACTATTCTAACTAGCTAAAATAAATACAAAGTTACCTGTAAAATAAATATAAATCCTAAAATAGCTACAATGTAATTATTAATTACATTGTAGCTATCTTAGGGTTTATTTTACAGTTAAGTATTTAGTTTTAAATAGGAATAATTTATTAAAGTATAGTGTAGTGTTAGGTGCAATTGTAACTTAGGTTAGTTTTTATTTTACAGGTAAATTTCTCTTTATTTTAGCTAGGTAGCTATTAAATAGTTAATAACTATTTAATAGCTATTGTACCTAGTTAAAATAAATTGAAAGTTACCTGTAAAATAAAAATAAATCCTAAGATAGCTACAATATAATTATTATTTATATTGTAGCTATATTAGGGTTTATTTTAAAGGTAAGTATTTAGTTTTAAATAGGATTAATTTAGTTAATAATAGAAATATTATTTAGATTTATTTAATTAATATTTAAGTTAGGGGGGGTGTTAGGGTTAGTGTTAGACTTAGGTTTAGGGGTTAATAAATTTATTACAGTGGCAGCGGTGTAGGGTGGGCAGGATAGGGGTTAATAAATGTATTATAGGTGGCGACAGTGTAGGGGGGCAGATTATGGGTTAATAAGTTTAATATAGGTTGCGGCGGGGTCCGGGAGCGGTGGTTTAGGGGTTAAACTATTTAGTTGCGGCGAGGTGCGGGATCAGCAGGATAGGGGTTAATAACTTTATTATAGAGGGCGGCGGTATAGGGGGGGCAGGATAGGGGTTACTAGGTATAATGTAGGTTGAGGCGGTGTCCGGGAGCGGCGGTTTAGGGGTTAATACATTTATAAGAGTTGCGGCGGGGTCTAGGAGCGGCGGTTTAGGGGTTACTAACTTTATTGAGTTGCGGGAGGCTCCGGGGGCGCCGGTACAGGGGGTAGAACAGTGTAGTTAGTGTGGGTGCTTAGTGACAGGCTAGCAATAAAGCTGTAAAAAAGCCGAAGAGCAGCGAGATCGGATGAGTGATAACTCTCACAGTCCGCTGCTCATCGCTCCGTACTTGGTGCGCGGCTTTTTGACAGATTTATTGATAACTTAGGCGAATTTTTTCAGGTCCACGGCGGCGAAGGTAGGCGAGCTTAGGCGGGCGTATTGGGCCGGCGAAGGCAGGAAAGTTGACACGTTGATAACTAGGCCTCAAGATCTTATCATGTCAGCTTGCATTTGATAAATATGCCCCTAAAAATTAACCCTCTAAATCATATGATGGCTCACAAAGGAATAGATGAGCCGTTTTTCTTACAAATATGTAAAAGTTACTATAACAGTGAGAGACTATTAAGATATGAAAACACTATTCCAAAGACTTCTATAACACTTTTTTTTAGCCTTAATTTGTCCTGTACATTTATTCAGGCAAAAAAACATATAACAAGAGGACAATTTATTTTTTAATATATATATTTGCATGATTAATTACACGTGTATTCAACTATGTACATTATCTTTCAATAACTAGCTCCTGATTATAACTTTGGATATATTCAAAAGACACACATTTATCCATTTAATATTCAGATAATATGTTTAGCTGGAATGGACAATGCCATTTTAATTTAAATCCATATATGTTGTATAAAATCTTCAAATCGTTACCTTTTCAACATTTTATGGATTTAATTCAATGAAAGTGCCAAATTGCAGTCACATTTGTGCATTTATTTAAAAGTATTTGAAGGGGAACGTTGCACACAAAATACATATTTGAACTTTTTATTTTTTTTTCCCTTTGCTTTCCAGTTTATCAATATTTAAAAGGACATAAAAATTTGAATCCCCATTTGAAGTTTAAATTATGCATAATTCATTTTTTTTTTCATGATTAACGATTTGTCCTGGTATGGGCAAATGTTTTGCAATATTCAAAAAAATTAAACGAATTTTAACACATTTGTTCGTTTCAAATTTTGAATGTTTTTACAACATTCTAACATTTGTTTAACGTAATAGTATTTCTAATGCTATCTTTAAATGTAATATTCAAATACAAATTTTCTAATAATTAGATTCAAATTATGCAATATTTGAATTCGAAAAACTTGAATCGATATATTTGTAATAATATTTCTAATGCTCTCTTTAAATTTAATATTTGAATTACGCAATATTTGAAATAGAAACATTTCAATCAACACATTTGTATATATTACATATCAATTTACTAAATTTCCTACCACATGAACTATTGAACATCTGAACAGTATTTGTTAAATGAAATGTTACATTTGAAATTTCTAATATGGATGTTCGATCTAATTATGATAATTTTTTGGAAACCGGAAAAAACATTCAAATTTTAATGGAGTTTCTTTCTTACCAACATTCGATTGTCCAAACGAATTACACTTTCACCACATTCGTCCATTCCTAATTTGTCCTAAACAAAATTTCTGTCTGTAGTCATGTCTAATAGACATACCCATTGTGATACAATAAATAACAACATTTCCTTTATTAACACTTACCTGAGTCTCAAGATCATTCAGTAGAAGCTCTCCATCATTTACTTGTAGGATTAATTCCTGACCCCAAACTCTTCCTTCAGCATCAAGGGTACGCAGCTTGGCCAGACAGTCCTCAACTGTGCGAAGCTCATTATTCAACTCACAAGTCAATAGGTGCTAAAAACAAAATCCAACAAATGGACAGTAAAATATTTGTCATTGCTTTGCTTAAAAAGGGATATGAAACCCACATTTTTTTTTCTTTCATGATTCAGATAGAGCATGCAATTTTAAGCAAGTTTCTAATTTACTCCTATTATCAAATTGTCTTTGCTTGGTATCTTTATTTGAAAAGGCAGGAACGTAAACTTAGGAGCCAGACCATTTTTGTTTCAGCACCCTGAGTAGCGCTTGCATAGTTGTATTATGACATGTAAATATTTCCTAAAATATATAAGACTAGTCCTAAAGCCCGTTCACACAGGCCATTTTTTGCAGTACAGCGTCCCACCCCTTGCTCTCTCTCTCCCCCTCTCTTTTGTGCTCTCTCCCCCTCTCTTTTGCGCTCTCTCCCCCTCTCTTTTGCGCTCTCTTCCCCTCTCTTTTGCGCTACCTCCCCCTCTCTTTTGCACTCTCTCCCCCTCTCTTTTGCGCTCTCCCCCTCTCTTTTGCACTCTCTCGCTCCACCTCTCTTTTGCTTTCTCTCCCCCCTCTCTTTTGCTCTCTCTCCCCCTCTCTTTTGCGCTCTCTCTCCCCTCTCTCTTTTACGCTCTCTCTCCCTCTCTCTTTTGCGTTCTCTCTCTCTTTTGCGCTCTCTCTCCCCCCCTTTTGCGTGCTCTCTCTCCCCTCTCTTTTGCGCTCTCTCCCCCTCTCGTTTGCGCTCTCTCCCCCTCTTTTGCGTGCTCTCTCTCCCCCTCTCTTTTGCGCTCTCTCTCTCCCTCTCTTTTGTGCTCTCTCTCTCCCCCTCTTTTGTGCTCTTTCTCTCCCCCTCTTTTGCGCTCTCTATCTCCCCCTCTCTTTTGTGCTCTCTCTCTCTCCCCCTCTTTTGTGCTCTCTCTCTCCCCCTCTCTTTTGCGCTCTCTATCTCCCCCCTCTCTTTTGCTCTGTTTCTCTCTCCTTTTTCTTTGCTCTCTCTCTCTCCATCCCTCTCTTTTGCTCTCTCTCCATCCCTCTCTTTTGCTCTCTCTCTCCCCCTCTCTTTTGCTCTCTCTCTCCCCCTCTCTCCCCCCTCACTTTTGCTCTCTCTCTCCATCTCTTTTGCTCTCTCTCTCCCCCCTCTTTCCCCCCTTTCTTTTGCTCTGTCTCTCTCCCCTATATTTTGCTTTCTCTCCCACCTCTCTTCTGCACTTTCCCCTCTCTTCTGCTCTTCCTCCTCTCTTTAGCTCTTTCCTATCTCTTTTTGTCTCTCCCCCTCTCTTTCTATTTCTCTCCCCTCTCTGTCGCGCCGACCGTGCCCGGCCACTCCCCCCGCCATGCCCGACCACCCCCCGGCCATGCCTGGTCCCGCTTGGTCCCGCCCACAGCCCTGCCTGGCCACGCCTACTTTAGCTGCAAACAGCATGGATTGTCAGGTAAGGCCAGGTGTGTTTGTCCTTGTGCTGTCTCTACTGCGCATGACAGCTTCGGACAAACACACTTGGCCTTTAATATAATAGGATATTGTTGTTTACATTTGATTCCATCCCCTCTCCAAACTGTCCAATTTTACAGATGCAAATATTCCAAAATCCAAACTATTCAGAAATCCAACCCTTTTCCAGTCCAAAGCAGTCTAAAGGGTTTGATGCCTGTATGTATGTATGTATGTATGTATGTATGTTGCTCTATGATTAAGGCACCATGCCAAAATGAGTAAGATCTGTTCACTGATACACCATCTATTCCCCGTGAAGAGGTTGAATATGTTTGTATTTTTAAACATGAAAAATAACGCGTTTTTTAATATATATATATATTAAAATCTTTAAGAACTTTACTCATATATCTATATAGTATATACTATCTGAGATTCATATAAATATTATTAACTTTTTATTGCGGTACATAGCCCAGTGTATTGCATAATGTAGATCTAAGTCCATACTGCTGAAAGCAGAGTTCAAAGAAAAGGCAGCACCACTAGGTTCATCAACAAAATTCTTTAATTTCTTTCACCAGGAGCAGGTACAAAAAATAAGAACTACGTTTTGGTTGTTAACCCTTAGGGGTCAATTTATTAATGTGCGAGCGGACATGATACGATGGAGCATACACTGTTGGCATTTATCATTGCACCAGCAGTTCTTGTGAACTGCTGGTGCAATGCCGCCCCCTGCGGCATTGGGGGGTGTCAATCAACCCGATCGTATTCAATCGGGTTGATTTCTGTCCGTCGCGTCCGAGTAGGCGGACAGGTTATGGAGCAGCGGTCCTTGGACCGCTGCTTCATAACTTCTGTTTCCAGCGAGCCTGAAGGAGCTTGATAAATTGACCCCTTAGTCATGTCTGTAGTGCAATATAACACATCACCTTAAATACCTTTACACAGGTGTTCCTCCCATCTCATCATGTCATCATTAATCTCAAAAAACATGTTAAAAGGGAACTTATCCCCCCAAAAATACATTATCATAATTACATCACACATTAAAAATACAGCATTTTTAGAAAACAGCCTATATTATTACTTTACAAAAATTGATTCAAATCATTATCTCTGTTCATCCCCTTAGGGGTTAATGCATCAAGTTTATGAATCCATAGCATCTCCCTCTTTTTCAACAGGGATGACCTCTTCTGACCCCTTTCTGGGAGGGGGTTCCCAGTCTATTATCTAGAACCTCAGTTACTGCGGAAAGCCAAAGCTGTTCCTGGGGTTCCAGCATCTGCCTTCATATGATAACGGAGCACGATTAGTGGGCCATTACAATATGAAGGCAGAGTGACAGATAGTTACACAGTCTGTGTCACTGTCTGTAATAAGCTCTGTTGGTGCAAGTGGGAGGTGTGGGAGGTAAGATGGAAGGTGGGTGGGCGGCACAGAGTTTGGGAGGTAGGGAGTGAGAGGGCCCTACACTGCAGAAAAGTTTTTGAAGGGAGAGGGAGGCATGGGAAGCTATACTATGGCAAAAGGTGGATTGGAAGGGGGGGCACCTTATCTAAGGATTGCGGGAAGTGGGGAGGTAGGGGGTACCACTACAGTACAGAAAAAAAGAAAAATAAATAAAAAATAAATTTAAACTGGGTACTGGCAGACAGCTGCCAGTACCTAATATGGCAACCTTTAGTGGTAGGAGGGAGGTTTAAAGAGCTGTTTGTAGGGATCAGGGATGTGGGAGGGTTGAGAAGGGATAACTACATTGCAGGGGGATACTGGCAGACTGTCTGCCAGTACCTAGGATGATGGTGACAAGTGGGGGGTGAGTGAGGGAAGAGAGCTATTTGGGATCAGGTAGGGATCTGGGAGTGAGAGGTGACAGGTGGTAGGGTAATCTCTACTTTGCGACAAAAATTAACCTTACAAGCTAACTGATTTATCCTTTCACTGTCAGGTATTTCAAATTACACGGCTAGAGTTAGCAGCATTCTAATTGCCAAAAAGCATTGGGAAAGCCACTGCCATATCTAAACAAAGGGGATCCCAGAGAAGAGTTTACAACCATTTATCATATGACTGCAGTAGTTATGTGTAAATAATTTTAGTGAGAGACCCAAAGTTTGAAAAATGGGTTAAAATGTATATAGTATATGACAAGGTATTTGACTGGAAAGGGCTATATTTTATACATATATGTCAAATTTGTCTATAGGTGTATATATATATATATATATATGTATATGGGTGTATATATTTATGTATACAGTATATGTGTTAATATATATATATGTATATGGGTGTATATATTTATGTATACAGTATATGTGTTTATATATATATATGTGTGTGTGTGTGTGTGTGTATTTATGTGTTTATATATGTACTGTATATATGTATATACATACATACAGTATATACACATATAAACACATATATACACATGTATATACATATATACACATATATAAACTTTGAAACCTTTTCCACTCAAATACCTTAAACTTTGAAAAATAATTTGTAATCAATTTAAATATTTTACAGTGTTTTAATGTGTTTTAATGTAAATATTTTACATTCCAATGTTTTTACTTAGAAGAAAAGTATTTTAAAATGATATATCTATAAATATCTGTATATATCTATACCTCTATATATTTATATACACCCTGTTCCAAATTATTCTGCCAATGATATCTTTCTCATGTATCTAAATAATTGATGCAAACAACAGTCAGCATAATTCTCATGTTAATAACTATTAAGAGTACAATTCAAATTTTATTGAACAAACCTCCTAATGATAACAGTATTTTTTTTTTCAAAATAAAAAACTTACAATGCACTGTTCCAAAGTATTACGTACAGAAAGTTTCAAAACACTTTATATGTTGTAAAGAACTGAACATTGTCATTTGTTGTGTTTGCAGCATATTTACTGAAATCAAAAGCTATTTCAATCAAACTTTGAACAACATTTTAACTTTTTAAACATTTTAACAGGTCTTATTTGATAGCTGCTTCACAAGTCTTGCATCCATTGAACTTGGGAGTTTTTGGACAGTTTCTGCTTGAATTTGTTTGCAAGATGTCAGAATAGCCTCCCAGAGCTGCTGTTTGGATGTAAACTGCCTCCCACCCTCATAGATCTTTTGCTTGAGGATGCTCCAAAGGTTCTCAATCGGATTGAGGTCAGGGGAGGATGGAGGCCACTCCATGACTTTCTCTCCTTTTATCCCCATAGCAGCCATTGATGCAGAGGTATTCTTTGCAGCATGAGATGGTGCATTGTCATGCATGAAGATGATTTTATTACGGAAAGCATAGTTCTTCCTTCTGTACCAGGGAAGGAAGGGGCCAGTCAGGAACTCCACGTACTTTGCAGAGGTCATCTTTACACCTTCGGGGACCCTAAAGGGGCCGACCAGCTCTCTTCCCATGATTCCGGCCCAAAACATGACTCAACCACCGCCTTGCTGACGTCGCAGCCTTGTTGGAACAGGGTGGCCGTCCACCAACCATCCACTACTCCATCCATCTGGGCCATCCAGGGTTGCACGGCACTCATCAGTGAACAGGACTGTTTGAAAATTAGTCTTCATGTATTTTTCTGCCCAATGCAGCCGTTTCTGCTTGTGAGCATTGGTTAGTGGTGGCCGAATGGAAGGTTTATGCACAGTTGCAAGACTCTGGAGGACTCTACATCTTGATGTCCGTGGGACTCCAGAGGCACCAGCAGCTTCAAATATCTGTTTGCTGCTATGTAATGGTATTTTAGCAGATGCTCTCTTGATCCGATGCATGGATCTGGCAGAAATTTTCCTCAATGTGTCTTTATCTGCACGAACCCGTCTGTGCTCTGAATCAGCCACAAATCTCTTAATAGTGCGATGATCATACTTAAGGTTTCGTGAAATATCTAATGTTTTCATACCTCGTCCAAGGCATTGAACAATTTCACTCTTTTCGGAAGCAGAGAGATCCTTTTTCTTCCCCATATTGCTTGAAAATGGTGCTCTGCTTAATAATGTGGAACACCCTCCTTTAGTAGTTTTTCCTTTAATTGGCTCACCTGGCAATCTAATTATAACAGGTTTCCGAGATTGTTTTCAGTGATCAAAAGAGCCCTGAGACACAATGCCATCCATGAGTTAAACTGAGAAAAAAAAATATTTAATCTTTGTGACACTGAAATAGAATTTGCATAATAATTTGGAACAGGGTGTAGATATATAGGTGTAGATTATATATTTTATAATTTTGTTTTTTTTATATACAGAAATATATATTTAAAAATTAAAATAAAAATGTTCTTCTATGTGAAGAACATTGGAATATAAAATATATAAAACTACCTTCGGGTGTAGCCCTAATGCGGTATTGGGTTAGAGTGCAAGCTATAAGTGTTAGTTTTTTAAAAAAAGCACTCTCCATTGAAGTCTATGGGGAGAATTTAACGTGGTTGTGATATACAGATGTTAGCATGCATAGGATTTAGCTTGCGTGCAAACAATTTTCTTTCAGCTTTTAATAGGAGCACTAACCCACGCACATTAAAAGTTTACTTCCAGCTGTGTTTTCTCGCAAGCGAAAAAGTTGTTTAGCGCACAACTTGTAATCTGGCCCCATATCACAACCATTATTATGCTCCACTTGTAGTCTAGGCCATAATAGTCAAAGGACCATTAAATACAGTAGAATTGCATAAGCAACAAATGCATAATAAAAAGACAATGCAAAAGTACTTTGAAGTACATTTTTCTGACAAATTTCAAAGTTACTTCTATTTTCTTCCCACCTGTATTATGTGACATCAATCAGCCAATCACAAAATGCATATATTGTGAATTCTTGCACATGTTCAGTAGGAGAATCAGAGTATCAGAACGTCTGCTTATAAAAAGATTGTGCATATTTTGATAATGGAAGTAAATTGGAAATATGTTTTAAATTGCTGCTCTATATGAATCATGAACGTTTCATAATGACTTGAGTGTTACTTAAAGGTTCGAAAAAAAAAACCAAGTGTGTTGGGTTCATCTGTCTCTGATCTTCTGTAATCAATAACTTTATTTTTATTGACAACAATAAATTCCAAAGGTATCTAACACCTTTATTTATCTACTTAAACTACAGACAAAACCTACATAGCCTGACTCACTAAAAAGAACGAAAGAAAATAAAACATTTTCTTTGTTAAGGGTAGAATCTAATCTTCTCTAACGTATGATCCCATTTCCTTTGGAATTTCTTTGGTCTAAAAAGTGGTCCTGACAATTCCCTATATGAATACTTAATATATTTAGATAAACTATTTTTTTCGGGAGGTTAACTATCTTTTCTAATTATTCAGGGGTCATTTTAAAAATAGGGGCCTAGTTCTGTACTTCAGATTTGGGGATCAATTTATTAAAGTCTAACGGGCATGATACACTATCCATATTCAGCATTGTAGTTCTAGTGAACTTCTTGTGCAATACCGGCCCCTGCAGATTCACGGCCAATCGGCCGCTAGCAGGGCTGTCAATCAGCATGATCGTATAGGATCGGGCGGATTGCTGTACGCAAGCCTCAGAGGTGGCGTATGAGTTAAGGAGCAGCGGTCTATAGCTGGAAACGGTGAATTGGCCCAATTCGGCCAATAATAAATTGACCCCTTGCGGTGAAGTTGTATAAAGGAATTAAAGGGATATTCCAGCCAAAATTGGAATCCACATTGATACATTTAAGTTTTGAATAGAAGCATTTTTGTAATATACACGTATTAGCAAAACTGCTTCTAAAAAAACTATAGCTGTTTTTGAAAGTGTATTTAAGTATGCACCGTGCACCCACACACACAGCACTTGCAATGGTGCTTAAAAAACATCTTTTAATGACTCAATTTATTAATTGCTGACACAAGCCCCACTGGCTCTCTGAGAAGCTGCAGTATTTAGAATGCTGGTGCACTGACAATATCTAGCTATGCTGCACATGCACATGCAGAGAAAAAAATGTTAACACTAAAACAGCGATAACTTTTACTAGAAGCATTTTTGCCAATACATGTACGGTATATTCTAAATATGTTTCTATTCAAACATGTAATTCATCTATATGCATTTAAATTTTGACCAGAATGTCCCTTTAAACAGTGGCACAATGATGCTTTTATTATACATGTAAATAAAGTAACCGCCTCTGAAATTACTGCTGCTACTTATTCTGTTCTATCTATGAGTTACTCCATTTACGGCTAGATTGCAAGTGGGGAGCTAACTGTTACATGCGAGCAATAAGGGTTCACTTCAGTGCAATTGAATTTAACGTGCGTCAGGTTAGCGCGACTCAACATGGCACCTCATGGCAATGAACTCTCTGATGGTCTGAAAAAAAGAATTGTTGCTCTACATAAAGATGGCCTAGGCTATAAGAAGATTGCCAAGACCCTGAAACTGAGCTGCAGCAGCAGTTTCACATGACAGGCTCCACTCAGAACAGGCCTTGCCATGGTCAACCAAAGAAGTTGAGTGCATATGCTCAGCGTCATATCCAGAGGTTGTCTTTGGGAAATAGATTTATGAGTGCTGCCAGCATTGCTGCAGAGGTTGAAGGGGTGGGGGGTCAGCCTGTCAGTTCTCAGACCATACGCTGCATACTGCATCAAATTGGTCTGCATGGCTGTCGTCCCAGAAGGAAGCCTTTTCTAAAGATGATGCACAAGAAAGCCCACAAACAGTTTACTGAAGACAAGCAGACTAAGGACATGGATTACTGGAACCATGTCCTGTGGTCTGATGAGACCAAGATTAACTTATTTGGTTCAGATGGTGTCAAGCGTGTGTGGCGGCAACCAGGTGAGGAGTATAAAGACAAGTGTGTCTTGCGTACAGTCAAGCATGGTGGTGGGAGTGTCATGGTCTGGGCCTGCATGAGTGCTGCCGACACTGGTGACCTACAGTTCATTGAGGGAACCATGAATGCCAACATGTACTGTGACATACTGAAGCAGAGCATGATCCCCTGCCTTCAGAGACTGTGCCGCAGGGCAGTATTCCAACATGATAACAACCCCAAACACATCTCCAAAATGACCACTGCCTTGCTAAAGAAGCTGAGGGTAAAGGTGATGGACTGGTCAAGCATGTCTCCAGACCTAAACCCTATTGAGCCTCTGGGGGCATCCTCAAATGGAAGTTGGGGGAGTGCAAGGTCTCTAACATCCACCAGCTCAGTGATATTGTCATGGAGGAGTGAAAGAGGACTCCAGTGGCAACCTGTGAAGCTCTGGTGAACTCCATGCCCAAGAGGGTTAAGGCAGTGCTGGAAAATAATGGTGGCCACACAAAATATTGACACTTTGGGCCCAATTTGGACATTTCCACTTAGGGGTGTACTCACTTTTGTTGCCAACGGTTTAGACATTAATGACTGCGTGTTGAGTTATTTTGAGCGGACAGCAAATTTATACTGTTATACAGGCTGTACACTCACTACTTTGTAGCAAAGTGTCATTTCTTCAATGTTGTCACATGAAAAGATATAATAAAATATTTACAAAAAATGTGAGGGGTTTACTCACTTTTGTGAGATACTGTATGTGTCTGTAAATACATATATACACATATAAATACATATGTATATATATATATCTAGACATATACAGTATATATATATATATATATATATATATATATATATATATATACATACATAAATATGTATGTATGTCTATGTTAAAGCCCTTTGCCTGATTTTTTTTATTTACCACCTGAGACCTCATATCTTTGAGCCCTTATAACTTTTTGTGCAATATTTTCTTTAACATTTTTTATTAGATGGTGTTATTATGAGTGCAACTGTACTTTGTAATGTATTTTTGATATTTTTTGTGACACTCTTTTGCTTTGCAAAACAGTTAACCAGAGCTCTGAGGACGCGGTAACCTGACGCTAATTAACTTTAATTGTGCTCAAGCGATCACGTTTACTTTCAACTTGTAATACGAGCGTAAAACCTGATGCACGCAAACACCCACAATAAACTCCTTATTGTTTGCGCGTAACTGTTTAAAGCTCCACTTGTAATCTGGCCCATAGGTTTTAATGCGGTCGGGTTAGCAGACATGAAAATTTAGTAAACTAAGGGTGCTTTATTTAAATATTACATATAAAATATTAAAAAAAATAAAAAAATATTAAAAATATTAAAGTACCAGTCAACACTGACAGATAAAACGTTTGAGAGGTACCTGTGTAAAATACAAATAATAATCATAGGGAACGATTTTTTTTAAAATTTTTAATATTTTTCTCGTCCTTCCGAGTCACGTGGTTGATGTTTGTAATTGAAAACTGCATATACGTATATGCAGTTTTCCTCCACTACGCATGCCCAATAGAAACTGGTGACATCAGCTGTAAACGGGACTGCGCTTCTGTGGTGGAGCAGTGCACATAAAAAGACTGTGCTCTGACCACAGGGCTAGATTACAAGTGGAGCACTAATTTATTGTGCACCCGTTTACAGACACACAATAAATAACCAGCCATTACAAGTGAAGTGCAGGTGAAGCTGGAATTTTAAAAACGTCCCCCAATTGCCCCCAAAGGTTGCTGTATTCTTTGTTCATAGAGGAATTGCCTGGTATTTTGGTGCTTGACTGACCTAAAAGGTAGGATCAGACTGATATACTACAGGAAAGTTCTACTCTGTGAAAAGCATTACTGGGCTTAAAAAAAGCTGCACCCAGGTGGTGAATTGCCATAGAACAGGCTAACAATATTATTGAGCTTATTGTTTGTTCCTGTGAGTGCGCTTCTCTCTACGTGTCTCCCTAAAGGAAAAAGGGGCAACCAAACAGCGACTCCTTGCTCAGTGTGCTTAGAGGAATATGGCTACACCTCACTGACGAGACCCAATGAAGGCCGAAACGATCGTCTAGGGTTGCTGTATTCCTTGTTCAGAGAGGAATTGCCTGTTATTTCGCCGGTGGACTGACCTAAAAGGCAGGATCAGACTGATATACTACAGGAAAGTTCTACTCTGTGAAAAAAGGGCTAAAAAGAAGCTGCACCCAGGTGGTAAATCGCCATAGAACAGGCTATAAATGTTATTGCGCCGGTTTTTCATTCCTGTTAGTGCGCCTCTCTCTATCTATATAGATGATTATGTATAAGTATAGATAAATACATATATAGATATATATAAGAAAATTTATTTAGAAATACTTAGAACATATTCTCCTATGTGAAGAACATTGGAATGTGAAATATTTAAAATAAATACACAGTATAACATTTTATTAAATATAAAAATTGCATAAATATGATTTTTCATGTTTTAATCTACTTAACTGTAAAGGGCTCCAATGCACTTATATATGTGTTTATATGTGTGTACATATGTATATACAGTGTCTCACAAAAGTGAGTACACCCCTCACATTTTTGTAAATATTTTATTATATATTTTCATGTGACAACACTGAAGAAATGACACTTTGCTACAATGTAAAGTAGTGAGTGAACAACCTGTATAACAGTGTAAATTTGCTGTCATCTCAAAATAACTCAACACACAGCCATTACTGTCTAAACCGTTGGCAACAAAAGTGAGTACACCCCTAAGTAGAAATGTCCAAATTGGGCCCAAAGTACCAATATTTTGTGTGGCCACCATTATTTTCCAGCACTGCATTAACCTTCTTGGGCATGGAGTTCACCAGAGCTTCACAGGTTGACACTGTAGTCCTCTTCCACTCCTCTATGACGACATCAAGGAGTTGCAGGATGTTAGTCCCACACCTTTCATTTGAGGATGCCTCACAGATGCTCAATAGGGTTTAGGTCTGGAGACATGCTTGGCCAGTCCATCACTGTTACCCTCAGCTTCTTTAGCAAGGCAGTTGTCAGGGTTACTGCTTGCTAATGATCTGTCCCTTTAAGAGCCTCCTATATCAAGCACTTCCCCCCAGCACTCATTGCTGGTTAATTGAGAAAGGATTCACAGCACAAGCGTGACACTGAGAGTTTTTCCTCACTCTCCAACAGCCTCGCAATTTCTTATTTGAAGAGTTACTATTAACATCTCTTATTTTCCATTTCTACATCTAGCAGCTCTACTACTCAATTCAACACTGGAAGATATTACCTACTGCAAGGAAATCAAACTAACTCGACATTAAACCTTGAAGCATTTACAAGGTAACAGGATTCAAGCAGCTTCAGACACAGCACAGCAAGTAGCGGTGACGTCATCAGCTGCAGCCACAACCGCTCTCCCTGTGAGTACCACGCTGCTGTTCATAGCAAACGGACAAGTAACAAACTCCTGCGTTCTCAGGTCAGACCTAATTATTTCATTATTAATCGTTATCCTTACTTAATTTGATGAACTTTACCTGCCTAATCAAGGAATACTATATTTTACGTTACTGCTTAATTTGAACTGTTTGCATTATCAATTGCCCTGAAAGAAATACAGTTTATGAAGTTAATAAACTGTCACTTATTGGGCAGATAGTAATACATTATATGAAGCACTGACAACGAATTCATCAAGCTTCTTTTATGTTACAAATCTACTTTTGAGGCAATTGTTGGTTCTTAGTTACAAAACAAAATTAAAGGCTTGTTCAAATTGCTACTATTACAGCAGTAGTCATCTTGGAGGTGTGTTTGGGGTTGATATCATGATGGAATACTGCCCTGTGGCCCAGTCTCTGAAGCTCTGCTTCAGTATGTCACAATACATGTTGGCATTCATGGTTCCCTCAATGAACTGTAGCTCCCCAGTGCCGGTAGCACTCATGCAGCCCCAGACCATGACACTCCCACCACCATGCTTGACTGTAGGCAAGACACACTTGTCTTTGTACTCCTCACCTGGTTGCCGCCACACACGCTTGACACCATCTGAACCAAATAAGTTTATATTGGTCTCACTGGACCACAGGACATGGTTCCAGTAATCCATGTCCTTAGTCTGCTTGTCTTCAGCAAACTGTTTGCGACTTTCTTGTGCATCATCTTTAGAAGAGGCTTCCTTCTGGGACCACAGACATGCAGACCAATTTGATGCAGTATGCGGTGTATGGTCTAAGCACTGACAGGCTGATCCCCGACCCCTTCAACCTCTGCAGCAATTCTGGCAGCACTCATACATCTATTTCTAAAAGACAACCTCTGGATATGACGCTGAGCACGTGCACTCAACTTCTTTGGTCGACCATGGCAAGGCCTGTTCTGAGTGGAATCTGTCCTGTAAAACCGCTGTATGGTCTTGCCCACCATGCTGCAGCTCAGTTTCAGGGTCTTGGCAATCTTCTTACAGCCTAGGCCATCTTTATGTAGAGCAACAATTCTTTTTTTCAGATCCTCAGAGAGTTCTTTGCCATGAGGTGACATGTTGAACTTCCAGTGACTAGAATGAGAGAGTGTGAGAGCGATAACACCAAATTTAACACACCTTCTCCCCATTCACACATGAGATCTTGTAACACTAACGAGTCATATGACACCGGGGAGGGAAAATGTATTCAATACAAATGTTCAAAGAAGGAGCCTATACCGCTTACAATAGGGTGGCCATTTACATCGTCAAGGGATTTATGAACTTTTGGCAGAAGATTAAACACCAGTGTCACTGTGTTTTTCACAAGTAGAATGTCAATTGTTTCCTGGTCAAAAAATCCCAGCTCATTTTCCTCATCCAAAAGGTGTATTAATTAGCTCTCACCTAGATTATGAGTTTTGCATTATGAGTCAAATAGCAGCGTTGTGGCCCATAAGGCATCATTTTCCCTAACGCAGCCATTACAAGTCTTGTCGGTATAGGTGTACCGCAAGCCTTTTAGCCTGTAACGCAACGTCAGTCCCGCACTCCTAAAATGCCTTTATTTAATGGGGTTCCCATAGCACCGGTATTACGAGTTTTGCATTCTGGCTAAAAAGTGAGAGTTACAGCCTAAAACAACAAGATCTGTAACGCCATCTAAAGTCAGTTGTTATAAGTGTTACGCTACAAAGCTGTAACATAAAACTCATAACTGTGTTAAAAAGTACACTAACACCCATAAACTATCTATTAACCACTAAACCGAGGCCCTCCCACATCGCAAACACTATTAAATATATTAACCCCTAATCTGCCGCTCCCTATATCGCCACCACTTTAAAAAAATATTAACCCCTATTCCCTGACATCCTCACCACTATGCTAAACTTATGAACCCCTAAACATCAACTTTCCTGCATCGCAAACACTATTTAAATATTATTAACCCCTAATCTGCCGTCCGCCCACATCGCCTCCTCTATACTAAAGTTATTAAGCCCTACACCGCCGCCACTATACTTTACTATTAACCCCTAAACCGAAGGCCCCCTACATCAAAATAAACTAAATTAAACTATTTACCCCTAAACATAACAACCCCCTAACTTTATATTAAAATTACAATTTACCTATCTTAAATTAAATTAAAACTTACCTGACAAATTAAAAAACTAAGTTTAAACTAACAATTAAACTAATATAATTATTAAACTAATATTAAACTAGCTACCAATTAAATTAAACTAAACTACACATTAAAAAAATCCTAACACTACTCTAAAAAGTATCTAAATACCAAAAACAAAAAAATACTAAGTTACAAAAAATAACAAACACTAAATTACGGAAAATAACACAAAATTATCCAAAATAAAAAAGAATTACACCTAATCTAATAGCCCTAACAAAATAAAAAAGCCCACCCAAAAAAAAAAAAAAAACCTTAGGCTACAATAAACTACCAATGGCCCTTAAAGGGGCCTTTTGTGGGGCATTTATCAGCTCTTTTACCTGTAAAAAAAAACAAAGATCTCCCAACAGTAAAAAACACCACCCAGCCAACCCCCAAAATAAAAAACCTTAATTCTAAAAAAACCTAAGCTACCCATTAGGGCATTTGTATGGGAATTGCCCTTAAAAGGGCATTTAGCTATTTTACTGCCCAGACCCTAAACTAAAAAATAAAACCCACCCAATAAACCCTTAAAAAAAACCTAACACTAGCCCCCTGACGATCCACTTACAGTTTTTTAAGTCCCGCTTGAACGATCTTCATCCTGGAGTTGAAGTCCTAATCCAGGTGGCGAGAAGTCTTTATCCAGATGGCCTCTTCAATCTTCATCCTGGCAGAGAAGTCCGGATCCAAGCGGCGAGAAGTCTTCATCCAGGCGGTCTCTACAATCTTCATCCAGGCGGCATCTTCTATCTTGATCCCAGAGGCGCGAAGCGGGTCCATCCTGAAGACATCCGTCGCGAAGCATCCTCTTCATACTGTCGCTGCCATACACTTAATCTTCAATGCAAGGGACGCGATCCAAGATGGCGTCCCTTGCATTCCTATTGGCTGAAAATTTTGAATCAGCCAATAGGAATTAGAGCTGCTAAAATCCTATTGGCTGTTCAAATCAGCCAATAGGATTTAAGCAGCTCTAATTTTATTGGATGATGAATCAGCCAATAGAATGAGAGCTGCTTACATCCTATTGGCTGATTTTGTGGTTTTTTTTATTTTGATAGGGCTGTTAGATTAGGTGTAATTCTTTTTTATTTTGGATAATTTCGTTTTTTATTTTGTGTAATGTATATTTTTAGGGGGTGTTTTTTTGTAGCAAAAGAGCTGTTTAACTTAAAGGGACACTCAAGTCAAAATTAAACTTCATGATTCAGATAGAGCATGCAATTTTAAACAACTTTCCAATTTACATCCATTAACAAAATGTGCAGTCTTTTTATATTTACACTTTTTGAGTCACCAACTCCTACTGAGCATGTGCAAGAATTCACAGCATATACGTATATGCATTTGTGATTGGCTGATGGCTGTCACATGGTACAGGGGGAGTGGAAATAGACATAACTTTGCAATTTATTTAACAAAAATCTACCACTCATCTGAAGTTCAGACTAAGTGCTATTGCATTGTCTTCTTATTGTGCATTTGTTAATTATGCGAATCTACAATGTTGACTGCTCCTTTAAGGCAATGCCCTACAAAAGGCCATTTTAAGGGCCCTTGGTAGTTTGGGGGGTGGGGGTTTGTATAGTGTTAGGGGGTGTTTGTATTTTTTTTGGAGCAAAAGAGCTGTTTAACTCAGGACAATGCCCTACAAAAGGCCCTTTTAAGGGCCCTTGGTAGTTTATTCTAAATTAGGCTTTTTTTTTTATTTTGGGGTGTTTTTTTAAGGGTATTAGAATAGGAATAATATTTAGTGTTTTTTTATTTTTTTGTAATGTTAGGTTTTAGTGTAAGGCAGGTTAGGTTTTATTTCACAGGTAAGTTTGTATTTATTTTAACTAGGTAGTTAGTAAATAGTTAATAACTATTTACTAACTAGTCTACCTAGTTAAAATAAATACAAACTTGGACTTCTGGTGGGTGGATCTAGAGGATGGCCACAAGCTTCTGTAGCTCTGCAGAAAACTGCTTCTAATCTTTAACAGATCGCCATTATTCTAAGCCATCTGTACCTCCCTTGACACATAAGTTGTCCGGGAACCTTAAGCAGATAGAAGAAAACTATTCTCTTCTACCCCGGAAGGCATTTTACTAAAATAGAATCCACGAGGGACTTTGTATATATTGACCTCCTGCCTACTGATCTTCAAACAATGGAATCAGAGTGTATTACTGTCGCACAGATAATTGCAGTTTTTCTGCCCGCAATCGATCGTTTATCCCACAGCTATGAGAGACTGCATAAAATGGTTAGAGCCGCTGGCAGCTCGTACCCCACCAAGAAAATGGCAAACCTGCAAATCGGCTCTTCAGCACGAGACTTCAGAAACTCAATACCCACCCGCTTGCAAAGGGCCACTGAGGCTGGTGACCCAAGTGTTATTTGCTCCGGCCAGGCCACAACACCTCTATCACATTATATAATGGAGGGTTTAACTCCTTTGATCTCTCCCTCTTGTGTGGAGGTGCCGATGGCGACTGAACCCTCCTGTAAAACAGCTCCCGACACTAACCGCTTACCAAGTATGTATAAGAGAAGGAGCGGTCTTGATTCACTACTTGCTTGCCTCGCTGATCCGTCGCAGGATCGTCACTTGGAGTAGCAGCACAACAAGCTAATCTTACTATGTCTGCCTGCAAATACAACAGGGGGAAACACATTTGAACATCCTTATCAACGCTCACAGCCCTTTCTGTCAGGGGAGCTGCTCTTTCCACGCGGCCCCATATTTCATCCTAGATGGCTGTCAGACTTGTGTGGTCGGTCGTTGGCCTTGGGCAAAGAAAGTGTCGGCTAGAGCGAGAGGACCATGCACGACTTGACTCCCATGTGTTTGGACTAACAGGTTATCCGGCCTATTTTGTAATATATATAACACGGATAACGGATTTACCCTTTTAATCCATGTATAGAGAAGAGTCTCATGCTGTGATATATCTAAAAGTCATGCTAAATTTCTTAGTCACTATACTTCTTTTAATAGCCCTTATTACTTAAGCATAAGCCTTCCTACCTAGAATTATGCCTCCATATGAGTACTCTTCACAGAGAACTTCCATACTGAAAATGTCAGCTTAATTCAGACCCCACATTGTACGGCTTATAGGCATTGGCGCTACTTATTTCTCTCAAGGTACTGACAGGTTGGTGCACATTGGTCAATTTTAATTAATGCGGTATCTATATTTATTTTACAGGGTGACACATACTCCATTGGGAGAGTGTATTAGTTCTCAGTTTTATTTGATTTTTAGTTTATAGATGTTTAGATTGGTTGTGTTAGTCTACATAAAAACAAAATCCCAACACTGTGATACAAGTGAGTACATTTGTTACACCGTTCTCTAATCCATACAAATCCTCTATAGACCTAAATGCAACTGTGAATATTGTATTCTACCAATTATGATGGATTATGTTATTATATCATGTTACCTCATCAATTCTATATTATCACACCCTGCACGGTGTCTTTGATTGGTAATTTATTGCTGTATCACCTGTTGGTTATAAATAAAATTTAAAAAAATAAATACAAACTTACCTGTGAAATAAAAATAAAACCTAAGCTAGCTGCAATATAACTATTAGTTACATTGTAGCTAGCTTAGGTTTTATTTCAGAGGTATTTAGTTTTAACTAGGTATTATTTAGTTAATAATTGTAAATGTAAGATCTATTTGAATTATTTTAAAGTTAGGGGTGATAGGGTTAGGGGTAGGGTTAGGTTTAGGGTTAGGGGTTAATAGTTTAAATTAGGTTGTTGCGATGTGGGGAGATGGTGGTTTAGGGGTTGATAGGTTTATTTAGTGAATAATTGTAAGTTTAATTTAGATCTAGTTTAATTATGTTAAAGTTAGGGGGTTATGTTAGGGTTACATTAGGATTAGAGTTATGTTAGGGTTAGGGGTTAATAGTTTAATTTAGGTTGTTGCGATGTGGGGGGCTGGCGGTTTAGGGGCTAATAGATTTTTTAGTGGTAGTGATATGGGAGGCCAGAGGTTTAGGGGTTAATAGCTTTATTTAGGTGGAGGCGATATCGGGAGTGGCGGAATAGGGGTTAATAACTTTAATATAGTTGCAGCGATGTTGGGGTGCCGCAGAATAGGGGTTAATTACTTTAGTATAGTGGCAGCGATATCGGGAGTGGCAGATTAGGGGTTAATAATTTTATTTAGGTGGTGGCAATATCGGGAGTGGCAGATTAGGGGTTAATAACTGTAGGCAGACGTCTGTGATGTCGGGGCAGCAGATTAGGGGTGTTTAGACTCTGGGTTTATGTTAGGTTTAAACTGTCTTTTCTATTTCCCCATAGACATCAATGGGGCTGCGTTACGGAGCTTTTGTTTCCGTAATCACAGGTGTTAGACTTTTTTTTAGCCGGCTCTCCCCATTAATGTCTATGGAGAAAGCGTGCACGAGCACGTCAAAACACTGCTGCTTTTGTGTGCGGTATGGAGCTCAACGCAGCCATATCGCCCGCACAAGCCAGGTTTTTTAAAACTTGTAATGGCAGCGCTATAGGGGGTTAAATGAACGTTTGTTGTGTTCTTTACTTTCCCTATAGCGTTCAAAACTCGTAATCTAGGTGTCTGAAATTTGTGTAGAGGGTCATGCTGTAGGGGATTATATTTTGTGTCATCATTTAACTGTCATAATGCCTCACTGATAAAAAAAAACTCCCTATCCATCACGACAACTGAGCCTCGTGATGGATAGGGATGCATGAATTGCACCTCCACATATGTTATATACCTGATTACTTGCACAGTATATAAGGTACAGTACATAGGTTTAACAACTAGAACAGTGCGTACACGAATATGTGAGCATCTCTCAAGTATCTAATTAGGAAAACAAGTGCACCCTTAGTCCAAAATTTCTTACAAGTAGATAATAAAAGAAATGAGTCTTTTTCTTGGATGGCTATAGAACAGATATTCACACCAAAGAGGGGAGGAGATAGGGATGCTCTTCTTGCAAAGAGTGAAGTATATTGGATACATAGACTTAGAACTAGAGTGCCACAGAGCTTAAATTCAGAATTTGATTTAATCAATCACTGGCACTAATACATTAAATCGAATTAACTAACGTTAACCTATGTGGTACATTTGCAAGAAATCACTGTCCCATAAGTTTATCACATATCCAAGTCAATAAATATAATTTTATGTGTGCTATTGTGTTTGGAAAATACACTCTATGTGTAATGGTACTATATGTATAGCGTTGAATATCAGTATAGGTTACTCTTTAATGTGTTTTTCATCTCTTAGGTCTCCATGTCCGTTACATACTTGATGATGCCTATGTTGTTTATTTAAGTAATTAAACTAAAAATGTTTAGATACATGTAATAGACCGAGCCACAAATGGATAGTTACTGTGATCACAATTTTGTCTATTTAATATGACACTTAAATTTGAATGCTTTGTTCCTTTAAATATGGTTTAGTGAGGAGAAGGCGTTAAACCAATTACTTTTATTTTTAATGGTATATAAGGGTGAATTGTAGACTTGAATTTTAGGGCTTTGAGAACGGCTTTCCAGCCGAAAACGCTTCAGCCATTGTTTGGTTTTTACTACCTCCCAAATGTACCGCTGTACTTTATATAACTATTAAAAGTATATTTTTATATTCCGGTGCGGTTCACTTTGTCTTTTTGCTATTTATGCCTGTCAGTTAGCAAACACAGCATGGAGCACCTTAATCACACCTGACCAGTGCGTGGAGGTATCCACCCCTCCCCCCTACACCTAGCCGGGTGTTGCTAATGGCTGAAGAGCTGGATAGCTTGGAGTCTAAAGCGGATTAGCTACAACAAGACCGTTAGCTACGGATCATCCAGAGACACCTGGAGGCTTCATTCAGTAGGGGTCAGAAAAAGGATCGAAGGAGCTGCTGGTATAACTTGTTCCGTGATACATAGGGAAAGTTACGTTGGAAAGCCATGTTGTTATACGACCCAATGACCGGACCCTGGTTAAACAGCTAAGAAGCATAGACGAGTTCCTCCTGGAAGTAATATTAAGGGTCTTCTTTTGTGGGGATACCAGCACTGAGTTCTTGACTGATTTGGACTGAGCACTTTATCAAATATCACGTACTGGGTATGTTTATATAATTAATGGAATGTTTTCCTTTTCTTTGCATCAGTCCAAGGTGTGTTAACAGATGTCTAAGGGTTTCTCTGTCTTTTTGGGACTAAGATTTAGCAAGGGCCATACGGACAAGTTTGGCACCTGCAAACCTTTCCGCCTGGTATCGCAGCCAGCAGGCAGTTCGCTGCCCACATTTAACATTGCACGCCCCCTGCTCACACACGGCCACTCATACACGAGCAACTATCAGTCACCCTGGTCGGGCTTGTCCATGGTGATTGCAAACCACCAACTCAAAGCTGGCATGTAGGTTAACAAGCAGCTTTCTGATGATCACTGCTTCTTAACTATTGAGTTTGCACCAAATTGCTCCAAAGCTGCATCATGCAGCTTGATAAATATAAAATATATATATTCTCCATTTTTAATACCTATTTCATTAACAATGTTAATCTGGCATAACCATGTTCATATGAAACAGAATCATGGTAATAGGTGTGGCCCCTTTTTGCCCGTCAACAATACATAGAGAAAAGTGAGAATGAATATTTGAAAGAGGTAATCCAGTTGAGTAGTCATGTGTCTATCCATCTGACAATTGATTGCCATAACAATGACTAATAGCTCACAGCACTAAAATAATTCCTTATCACCCCCATTGCATAGAACTAGGTATCAGAACGCCCACTTCATGGTTTTATATCAAGTCATTTTCAAAGGGATTACAATTACCTGGCAGCATCCACTACAGTTAGTTTGTTCTGTTTTTATACAGGTCTTATACATCATTGTTCCTCTTATCAAAAATACATTTGCAAGTATGCAAATGAATGGAAAACCTGGACAAGTGGTAAAATAACATACGTTTGTTATGAAATCTATATAGAATTATTTTCAGTGTAATTATATAATATTAGATGTTTTGGGTTTTTTGGACAGGGGTAGAATCATGCATACATTTTCAAAATAAGATGACACCCCACTGTGAAGACAGAGTGTTAACCTAATATTTTTATGGTCAGTTATTTTATTATTTCTCATTTTATGCATACATTGCAAGATAGTACAGACAGAACATACATTTTATTTTCATACTTTTACAGCAAATATGGAATCATGGAGGCCTACTTATCAAGCCGTCGACTATGCTGCATTTGCCGGCACCAATACGATCACCTAACATCGCCTAACATTGCGGCCGCGGCCCTCTCCTTATTTATCAAAAAAGCTGTCAAAAAGCTGCGCACCAAGTACGGGGCGATGAGCATCGGACTGTTGTTAACTAACAGTCATCGATCTCGCTGCTATTCGGCTTTTTACTAACTTTATTTATACCCTGTCACTAAACACCGCCACTATACTAAAATGTCTAACCCCTATCCCGCCGCTCCCAGACCCCGCCGCAACCTAAATAAAGTTATTTACCCCTATCCTGCCACTCCCAGAGCCCACCGCAACTCTAATAAAGTTATTAACCCCTATCCCGCTGCTCCCAGACCCCGCCGCAACTAAATAAAGTTATTAACCCCTATCCCTCCTCTCCCGGAGCCCGCAGCAACTAAATAAATATATTAACCCCTATTCCGCTGCTCCCCGAGCCCACTGCAACTAAATAAATATATTAACCCCTATCCCACTGCTCCCCGAGCCCACTGCAACTAAATAAAAACTAAAATTACATTTAACTATATTAAACTAATAATTAACTTACCCTAACTATTATACTAAAATGACATAAAACTATATTAAACTATCAATTAACCTACCCTAGCTATTATACTAAAATTACATTAAACTACAAATTAAATTAACTATATTACATTTCTAAAAACCAAACCCTTCTCAAGTTATTTAAATCTACAATAAAAAATTACTAAGTTACAAAAAATAACAACTAAGTTACACAAAATAAAAAACACTAAGTTACACAAAATAAAAAACTCTAAGTTACAAAAAAATATAAACACTAAGTTACACAAAATAAAAAATAAATGATCAAATATTTAAACTAATTACACCTCATCTAATAGCCCTATCAAAATAAAAAAGCCCCCCCAAAATAAAAAACTCTAGCCTACAATAAACTACCAATGGCCCTTAAAAGGGCCTTTTGTGGGGCATTGCCCCAAAGAAATGAGTGTCAGGGTGCCAGGAATAAGACTGAAACGAGAAGTGCAAAAATAATCACACCTTTATTAATAGCAAAACATAATAAAAAGTCCACAAGTCAAATAACAAGCCAGGAGTCAAAACCAGAGCTGGTAGTCAGACGAGCCGAGTCAGGAGCCAAAGTGAATAGTCAGACGAGCCGGAATCAGGAACAAGGAAAACAGCAGAGTCAGGAACAAGCCAGGGATCAGGAACCAGGAAGGACATCAGGCAGCCAGGTAATACACAGGAACTCTCACAAACAGGTCTGAAACAACGCAAAGGCAAAGCATACTGAACAGAGGCCCTTTAAATAATAAGTGATGACATCACAATTCTGAGACTGCATCCTGTCTCACATGGATGATGCACACCAGTCTGGTCAGTGCAGGAAATGAGCAGCATCCTCCACAATGCACCAAGTCAGGAAGAGAGGTGAGTAAAATGGCTGCCAGCAGCACATGGCAAACACAACAGGGAAAACCCCTGACAGTGCCCTCCCCTCAATGACCCCTCCCCGCGGGAGGACAAAAGGCTTATTGGGGAAATGGGCATGGAAGGCATGGAGGAGGGCGGGAGCATGAACATCAGAGTAGGGAACCCAAGAACGCTCCTCCGGACCATAGCCCCTCCAGTGAACCAAATACTGTACACGGCCCCTGGACAAGCGAGAGTCAATAATGCTGCTGACCTAATACTCCTCATGGCTGTCAACAAAGATAGGACGGGGAAGAGGCAACACAGTGGTAAACCGATTACAAACCAATGGTTTCAAGAGGGAGATATGAAAAACATTGAAGATGCACATAGCAGGAGGAATGTCAAGAGCGTAGGCCACAGGATTAACCTGTCGGAGTATTCGAAAAGGACCAACATATCGGGGACCCAATTTATTGGAAGGCACATTGTCACGAATATCTCAGGATTCAGCTGCTAAGGAGTTAACTTTGTGTATCTTGAACTCAAAACAGTTATTTGTTTTCAAGAAGAATTGTGTTTGTATTTTCTTTGAAGTGCCAAAAGCCTCCTAAATAGCCCACCAAATGTTATTGTGTATGCATTGAGTCATAAAGCCACTGAAGCTCTTAGTCCCAGAGATACACAGGATAAAGTTTATGGCTTAAGCTGTGAATAGAATGCCTGATGCAAAACAGGCCCTTCATTACAAAAACTGACCAGGTCACTGAAAGGACATTGGTATATTATGTACATATGTGTGTTAAAACTGTTATAACCTTAAAGGAAGGTAAATATGACAACCTATGGCATATTTGATATCAAACCGATTCTCCCAATAAAACTAAAAGGTTCTAGATATGTAAATATAGAAATTTCTTACCTAGCAGGAATTATAATGGATTGTATAATTTCAGGTAAGAAATTAGTCTATTGAAGGTCATAAATACAGGGGGGTTTCTTAGCCCGCCCAGGAGGGTGTGGTTAGGCAACCTGATCTCTGAAAAATAGGTTTAAGAATCTTATTTCTTAACAATAAGATTGTCATTTTCTTACAAGGGGAGCTGCTGTACAGAAGCAAGGAGCCATCATTTTCATGCCATCCCCGGGCACAGAGCTTGAAGCTAGGAAAGTATTCAATTCTGTTTTTCTCCTTTTTATTTTAAAACACTGTTTGCGTGTGTAATTTTATTTGTAACAACTTTTTATTAATAATGCATTGTGCATAATATTTTTGGCATAATAAATAATTCCTTTATTAAGTTTGGCCTTTGTCTAATAATTGAACCACGTTACTGAAAGAGACTGGAATATTAGAACTGTATAATTTAGGTTATTTTCTGCTAAATTGTATTTCTAGAGTTAATGTGTAAAGTCTGGGTTTTTCCTTAGGATTTTCCCTTTAATAAATTTTAAGTTTTGGCAGTATTGGAGCTATAGGATTGATAGTTTATTGTGGGTGGCATTAAAAGGGAGTTTTGGGCATTTCTCTTACGTCTAGTACAGATTAAGGGAGTGTGGTTAAACCTTGCACCTACTAAACTGAATCACAAACTTGCCTGGTGTGGCTAGATTGTGACCTATTGGTGACAGTAAAAGGAGGCTGAAAACCCTTTCTGTGCCAAATAAGTGACTGGCGCAGGGTTGGATAACCTTGGTTCGTCACAAATTGGTGAGCAGCGGTGTAGATACATTTTTTTATTATTAGATTTTAGTGCTTGTGGATTTGCTAGTGTGAAAATCCCGGTACTAAAAGAAATAGTTTCTTACCCCTGGCCTGAAAGGTCCTGCACTGGAGGCGTTTGCTGAACTACCCCAGAGTTTGATCAGGACTATGATTCCATTAAAGCTGCACTGCAGAGGAGATACAATCTTACTCCTGAGGTGTACAGAAAGAAATTCCGTTCTCTGCAGAAAGGTTTGTCAGAGAGCTATATTACAGCTGTTGGGAACTTGATGACAGCCTTTAAACAGTGGGTCAGAGGATTAAAAGTTGCCACTATGGAGGAGCTGGAAGATTTGATGGTGAAGGAGCAATTTATGCAGCTGCGCCCAGCTGGAGTTCAAGAATGGGTGTTGGATCGGAAGCCCATAACAGCATTGGAAGTTGGTGAGCTGGCTGATTTTTACACAGCCAACAGGTCACCAGGGAATGGGAGAAAAACCTTTTCTAAGGGGGGATCCACCTGGAATGGAGCTGCTGCACGACCCCCCTTCACAAAACCTGCTGTGCCTTTATCTAGTGTGTCTGCTCCCTCTGGGAAAGGAGGGGCGGGTGCTGCATCTGGGCAGGGAGATACTCGCAAGTGTTTTGCTTGTCAAAAAATGGGTCACATCAGCACTAACTGCCCAGAGAGGAAGAAACCTTCAGCATCAGCAGGAGGAGGCCACTCCTCAGGATTATCATCTTCTGTTTTGTTTGTAACCCGGCCAGAGGAAAGTACCAATGAGAACTTACAACCTGTGACTGTTGGAGATAAGGTAACATTGGGGCTACGGGACACGGGTGCAGAAGTGACTATTGTACGTCCAGAGCTAGTTAGCTCGGAGGACATTATCCCTGGAAAGACTCTAGCAGTAAAAGGGATTGGGGGAGTACAGCCTGCAGTGCCTATGGCACGAGTATATTTAGATTGTGGAGCAGGAAGAGGGTTAAGAGATGTGGGAGTGTCAGATAATATTACTACAAATGTATTGCTTGGTACTGATTTGGGTAGATTATTGTCACAGTATATACCTGATCATGATGCCTGTGACCTAGGTAAACAAGATAGGGGCCCAAATGTACAAAAGACCATGTGTAACTATGCCCAGATATGTGCTGTAGGGGAGGGGGGCCGTGTGTGTGTGTGACGCAGCCTTTACCTGAACCATACATGTCTGTAGTGCCCTGTGAACATGTGGAAGGATGCACTGACAGAGAGAGAGAGCTGAATGAGAATGACAGTCTGTTGGTGTGTGAACCAAGTGTCCCTCAGTACCTGAAGTGTGTGAAAGTAGTGCCAGAGGGGGAGGGCCCCTCTGTATCAGTGGTGACCCGACAGCAGTCTGCCCAGATTAAGGAGCAGGGGATGCTTCAGCCCGAGGACCCAGGGGAGACCACTGATATGGAAGATGGGGGGCCTCAAACAGCACAGTCACTAATAATTGGTCAGAGTCAGGATTTTCAGCAGGCCCAGGGGACCGATCCCACACTAGAGAAGATAAGGGACCTAGCTAGGCAACTGCCTGCTGACTCTGATAAAGAGAGAGTGTACTGGGATAAAGGGAGGTTGTACCGGGAGTCCATTCCAGTGGAGGGACAGGATCCCTGGCTAGCTGAGAGACAGTTAGTGGTACCTAAACGGTTTGGAGCGCAACTGTTGGGAGTGGCCCATGAAATTCCTATGGCAGGACATCTAGGGGTACAGAGAACCAAAGCCCGGTTGTCCCATCACTTTTATTGGCCGGGGATGGGTACTGATGTTGCTAATTATTGTTGCTTCTGTCCTGCATGTCAGAAAGTGGGGAAACCTGGAGAGGTGGGACGTGCCCCTTTAATTCCCCTCCCCATAGTGGCTGAGCCCTTTGAGAGGGTGGCTGTGGATATAGTAGGGCCCCTAGCTATCCCAAGCATTTCAGGGAAAAGATTCATTCTGACGGTAGTGGATTATGCAACCCGCTACCCAGAGGCAGTGGCCCTGTCATCTATCAGGGCTGATAAAGTGGCTGATGCTTTATTGGGTATCTTTGCAAGGGTAGGTTTCCCTAAGGAAATGCTAACTGATCAGGGCACGCAATTTATGTCTGGCCTGATGCAGAGTCTGTAAAAAGGTGCAGGTAGAACACCTAGTGACTAGCCATACCACCCCCAGACCAATGGCTTGTGTGAAAGGTTTAATGGAACCCTGAAGCAGATGCTTAAAACCTTTGTGGAGTCACAGGGAAAGGACTGGGAGCATTACCTGCCACACCTCCTATTTGCTTATAGAGAGGTGCCCCAGGAATCCACTGGTTTCTCCCCCTTTGAACTCCTATATGAACGCAGAGTGCGTGGCCCCCTTGATCTGATCAGGGAGGGATGGGAAGGAAAATTGGGTGCTCAAGAGACCTCAGTAGTAGACTATGTGATAAGGTTCAGGGACAGAATGCATAGCCTAGTAGGGGAGGTACAGGAAAACCTAAAGGCTGCCCAGTCTAAGCAGAAGCAGTGGTATGACCGGAATGCAAGAAAGTGCTTGTTTTAATACCCATGAGACAGAACAAACTACAGGCTGCCTGGGAGGGTCCATTTACTATCCTAAAGAGGATGAATGATGTGAACTATGTGGTGTCTCTGGATGAGGAGGGTAAAAGGCAAAAAATCTATCATATAAATATGATAAAAGCTTATTATGACAGAGAACCCACCGTGTTAACTGTGTGTAGTTTGCCTGGAGAAGAGCATGAGACTGACCCTCTTGTTGATTTACTGGCCCCCACCAGGAAAAACAACACCCTAGAAGCTGCCCAGATTAGTGCCCACTTAACTGGGGATCAGCGGCATCAGCTGTCTGAGGTGCTTAGGCCTTACTACAGCGTGTTCACAGGGAAGCCTGGCAGGACACACCTAGTCACACATCATGTAGATACTGGGAATCACCATCCCCTCAGACAAACAGCTTACAGGGTATCCTTGCAGGTCAGTGCTGACATAAAAAGGGAGATAGAGGAGATGCTAGAGCTTGGAGTGATTTGTAAGTCCCACAGCCCCTGGGCCTCCCCAGTGGTACTAGTCCCCAAAAAGGACAAAACCACTAGGTTCTGTGTAGATTACAGAAAGCTAAACTTGGTGACTGAATTTGATGCTTATCCTATGTCTCGCATAGATGAGCTACTGGACAGGCTAGCAGGGGCCAAGTTTCTGAGTATCATGGATCTCAGCAGGGGATACTGGCAGATCCCTATGACCCCAGAAGCACAAGAGAGATCTGCCTTTATCACTCCTTTTGGGTTATATGAATTCCAAGTGATGTCCTTTTGGGATGAAAAATGCCCCTGCCACATTCCAGCGGCTAGTTAACCACTTATTGGAGGGGCTAGAGGGGCAAGCTGTTGCATACCTGGATGATATTGCAGTGTTCAGTGATATCTGGGAGGAACACCTCACACATTTAGCCAGTGTCTTAGACCGAATAGCCACTGCTGGGCTAACTATAAAACTAGATAAGTGTCAGCTGGGCATGGGGGAGGTCCAGTACTTGGGTCACCTGGTGGGAGGAGGGGTACTGCACCCCGAGCCAACTAAAACTGAAGCCATAATGGCCTGGCCCACCCCTAAGACAAAGAAACGGGTTATGTCCTTCCTGGGTACTATAGAAAGTTTGTGCCACACTATAGTACCATAGCCAAACCCCTAACAGACCTTACAAAGAAAAGCCTACCTCTAACAGTCAAATGGACCCCTGAGTGTGACAGGGCTTTTAATTTATTGAAAATTGCCCTTACGGACTCCCCTGTACTACAGGCCCCTGATTTCCACAGGAGATTCATAGTGCAAGTGGATGCTTCTAACTATGGGCTAGGGGCTGTGCTGAGTCAGGTGGATAAGAAAGGTGAGGAGCACCCCATTGTGTACCTCAGCAGGAAATTACTCCCGCGAGAAGTGGCATATGACACTGTGGAAAAAGAGTGCCTTGCTATAATTTGGGCCTTGCAAAAGCTACAGCCTTATCTGTATGGACGCCAGTTTACAGTGATAACTGACCACAACCCCTTACACTGGTTACATAGGGTAGCTGGCTCAAATGGTAAACTCCTCAGGTGGAGCCTAGCTCTACAACAACATGAGTTTATCATACAACATAAAAAGGGCAGTATGCATGGTAATGCTGATGGTCTGTCATGCCAGGAGGAGTGTCCCCTTTGATACGCATTGGGAGTGGCTTGTAGCCACCCCCTTTTGCGTCTCTTATTGGGGGAGGTGTCACGAATATCTCAGGATTCAGCTGCTAAGGAGTTAACTTTGTGTAGCTTGAACTCAAAACAGTTATTTGTTTTCAAGAAGAATTGTGTTTGTATTTTCTTTGAAGTGCCAAAAGCCTCCTAAATAGCCCACCAAATGTTATTGTGTATGCATTGAGTCATAAAGCCACTGAAGCTCTTAGTCCCAGAGATACACAGGATAAAGTTTATGGCTTAAGCTGTGAATAGAATGCCTGATGCAAAACAGGCCCTTCATTACAAAAACTGACCAGGTCACTGAAAGGACATTGGTATATTATGTACATATGTGTGTTAAACCTGTTATAACCTTAAAGGAAGGTAAATATGACAACCTATGGCATATTTGATATCAAACCTATTCTCCCAATAAAACTAAAAGGTTCTAGATATGTAAATATAGAAATTTCTTACCTAGCAGGAATTATAATGGATTGTATAATTGCAGGCAAGAAATTAGTCTATTGGAGGTCATAAAGACAGGGGGGTTTCTTAGCCCGCCCAGGAGGGTGTGGTTAGGCAACCTGATCTCTGAAAAATAGGTTTAAGAATCTTATTTCTTAACAATAAGATAGTCATTTTCTTACAAGGGGAGCTGCTGTACAGAAGCAAGGAGCCATCATTTTCATGCCATCCCCGGGCACAGAGCTTGAAGCTAGGAAAGTATTCAATTCTGTTTTTCTTCTTTTTATTTTAAAACACTGTTTGCATGTGTAATTTTATTTGTAACAACTTTTTATTAATAATTCATTGTGCATAATATTTTTGGCATAATAAATAATTCCTTTATTAAGTTTGGCCTTTGTCTAATAATGAACCACGTTACTGAAAGAGACTGGAATATTAGAACTGTATAATTTAGGTTATTTTCTGCTAAATTGTATTTCTAGAGTTAATGTGTAAAGTCTGGGTTTTTCCTTAGGATTTTCCCTTTAATAAATTTTAAGTTGTGGAAGTATTGGAGCTATAGGATTGATAGTTTATTGTGGGGGGCATTAAAAGGGAGTTTTGGGCATTTCTCTTATGTCTAGTACAGATTAAGGGAGTGTGGTTAACCCTTGCACCCACTAAACTGAATCACAAGCTTGCCTGGTGTGGCTAGATTGTGACCTATTGGTGACAGTAAAAGGGGGCTGAAAACCCTTTGTGTGCCAAATAAGTGACTGGCGCAGGGTTGGATAACCTTGGTTCGTCACACACATGAAGGTTCAAGTTGTGGGAGGACAGCCAAACTCTCTCACCAACCTGGTAGGAAGGTGCGGGCAGACGCGTACGATCAGCCTGGAACTTTTGGCGCTGAATAGAACGATGAAGGCAATCCTGAATCTGCACCCACATGGAACGGAGTTGCCGAAGATGCTCCTCCAAAGCCGGAATACCCCGAGACATGAATGAATCTGGCAACAAGGATGGTTGAAACCCATAATTCGCCATGAACGGGGATAACTTGGAGGAAGCATTAATAGCACTATTACGAGCAAACTCTGCCAAAGGTAACAGTTCAGACCAATTATTGTGGTGATCTGAGACATAGCAATGGAGGAACTGTTACAGGGCTTGATTGGACCGTTCCGCAGCCATATTGGATTGAGGGTGATATGCCGAGGCGAAGGAAAGCTGGATCCCCATTTGAGCACAAAAGGAGTGCCAAAATCTGGAGACAAACTGGCTACCCCGGTCCGACACTATCTCCTTGGGTAATCCATGTAAACGGAAAACTTCTCGGGCAAAAATTGAAGCAAGCTCCTGTTCGGTAGGCAGCTTCATCAAGGGAATGCAATGTGACATTTTAGAAAAACGGTCAACCACCATAAGGATAACAGTATTGCCATTGGAAACAGGGAGCTCGACAATGAAGTCCATGGAAAGATGTGTCCAAGGACGCTCACCATTAGCAATAGGTTGAAGAAGACCCACAGGAAGACGTCGAGGAGTCTTATTCTGTGCACAAACTGAGCAGGGGGCAACATACGCAGCAACATCAGAACGAAGAGCTGGCCACCAGAATTGTTGAGTGACAGACCAAATCATTTGGTTCTTGCCTGGGTGATCTGCGGCTTTAGGATAGTGGTAAGTGTGCAAAAGTTTAGTTTGAAGATTCTCAGGAACAAAACACTTACCACTAGGTTTCTCAGGAGGTGCAATGGTTTGTGCAGCCAGGATCTCCTCCCACAAGGGAGAAGTCAAATTAGTATGTATGGTAGCCAAAATATGGTCAGGAGGTATAACAGGCGTAGGTACAGACTCCTCCTTGGACAGAGGCAAAAATTGTTGAGAGAGGGCAACAGCCCTAACATTCTTACTACCAGGCAGGTAGGAGATCACATAATTAAACCGAGACAAAAATAGCGCCCATCTGGCCTGTCGGGGCGACAAACGTTTTGCTTGAGATAGATAAGTTAAATTATTGTGGTCAGTAAGAATGAGCACTGGCATGCTAGTACTCTCGAGAAGATGCCTCCATTCCTTGAGTGCCAAAATTATGGCCAGTAATTCCCTGTTGCCAATTTCATAATTGCACTCCGTTGGAGACAATTTCTTAGAGAAGAAACCACACAGATGCAAGGAACCGTCAGGCGTAGGATGTTGAGACAAGAGGGCACCTACTCCAGTCTCAGACACATCAACCTCAAGAATGAAAGGCAGGACCGGGTTAAGATGAGCCAGAACTGGAGAGGCAGCAAAGGCAGTCTTAAGACTATCCAAGGCCTTAATGGCAGTAGGTGACCAATGGAGTGGATCATTCTCTTTACGGGTCATGTCTGTGATAAGTTTGACCAAGGAACAAAAGTCTTTAATAAACTTTCTATAGTAATTGGCGAACCCCAAAAAATGTTGAATAGACCGAAAACCAACTGGGCGAGGTGACTGCAGAACTGCAGATAACTTGTCAGGGTCCATGGAGAACCCTGCAACGGAGATAACATAACCTAGGAAGGTTACTTGAGTCTGATGGAACTCACATTTGTCGAGTTTACAAAACAGGCCGTTCTCATGTAGTCTCTGAAGAACCCATGTAACATCAGAACGATGAGCCTCAAGTGTGGTTGAGTGTATGAGGATGTTATCTAAGTACACCACAACACACTGTTGCAACATATCTCGTAGGAGATCATTAATAAATTCCTGAAAAACAGCAGGAGCATTACATAGGCCAAAGGGCATTACAAGATACTCATAATGCCCGCTCCTGGTGTTAAATGCTTTTTTCCATTCGTGGCCCTCCTTAATCCTAACAAGATTGTATGCTCCTCTCACATCAAGTTTAGTAAAGACCGTAGCTCCCTTGAGGCGGTCAAAGGGTTGCGGAATAGGGTAAGCATTCTTTATGGTAAGACGATTAAGACCCCTATAATCAATACATGGTCTTAACTCGCCACCATTTTTCTTCACAAAGAAGAAGCCAGCCCCTGCAGGAGAGCAGGATTTGTGGATGATTCCCTGTGACAGAGCATCGGCAACATACTCCTCCATAGCACAATTCTCTGCAACAGACAGAGGGTACAACCGGCCCCAAGGAGGAATGGCTCCGGGTTGCAGGTCTATGGCACAATCGTAAGACCGGTGAGGAGGCAACGTACTGGCACGCATCTTGTCAAACACGTCTAGGAACTCTCAGTACTCCTCTGGCAATTGAGATACAGAAGAAGTGCACAAGACTTTAACGGGTTTCCAAAGACAAGTGGAAATACATTGCAGGGACCACTACAAAATTTTGGACCTGCACCAGTTGAGACTGGGATTGTGCTTTTGGAGCCAGGGATAACCCAGAACAACCGGAAAATGCGGAGAGTTTATCACCTGGAACTGGAGGGTTTGAAAATGGAGAGCCCCAACAGCCATGGACAACGGAGCAGTTTCGTGAGTAACGAGTGCGGGCTGAAGGGGCCTGCCATCAATGGCCTCAATAGCAAGCAGAACGGACCGAGGCAAAACAGGAATGGAGTGCTTTGATACAAAAGCACTGTCAATAAAATAGCCCGCAGTACCGGAGTCAACAAGAGCCTGAGTGACCATGGAGGATTCCACCCAGGAAAGGACAACCGTGACCAAAGGTTTCTCCTTAAGCGGTTCCGGGGACGAGGATAAACCACCCAAGGTCTGCCCCTGACAGGACCTTAGGTGTGAGCATTTCCCAGCCGTGTAGGACAAGTCTTCAAAAGGTGGCCCTGTAACCCACAATAGAGGCAGAGACCCTCCCTCCTCCTAAAGGCCCTCTCCGCCACTGAGAGACGCGTGAATCCCAACTGCATCGGCTCAGCAGTACCTGGTGACTAGGGACCAGGAGGCATGGGAGGAGAGGGAGGCATGGGTGGGAACAAACACGTAGGAGACAACGGAACAGGAGGCTTCTGCAAGCGCTCCTTGAAATAAGGCCTCTCTCTGAGTCTGATGTCAATTAGGATCAAAAAAGACACCAATGCCTCGAGATCCTCTGGTAAATCTCTGGCAGCAACTTCTTCTTTAATCGCATCAGAGAGCCCATGAAAGAAGGCGGCAACCAGGGCTTCATTGTTCCAACCTACCTCTGTGGCAAGCATACGGAACTCAATAGAATACTGAGCAACAGATCTTGTACCTTGCTGAATGGACATGAGTCGTTTAGCAGCAGAGGAGGAGCGGGCTGGAACATCAAATACCCTTCAAAAGGAGGCCACAAATTCAGGGTAATTTGAAATCACAGGTTTATTAGTCTCCCTCAAGGGATTAGCCCAGGCAAGAGCTGTGTCAGAGAGTAACAAGATGAGAAATCCCACCTTAGCTCTGTCAGAGGGAAACGCCTGAGGTAATATCTCAAAGTAAATGCCCACCTGGTTCAAAAACCCTCTGCACTGAATAGGATCGCCTCCATATCGCTGAGGTAGAGGTGGAGAACCGGACATGCTCCTGGTAGGCATAGGTGCAGCAGCGGAAACAGGAGCAGCCATAACTTGCAGGACACTTTGGTCCAAATGTGTAGTGCGAGTCAGCAGGATTTGCAGGGCTAGTGCAAATTGATCCAAGCGGTGATCCTGTACATCCATCCTGGAAATGATGGCAGGTAAAGATGGATTATTAGCACCATCAGGATTCATGGCCTTTGCGTAATGTCAGGGTGCCAGGAATCAGACTGAGACGAGAAGTGCAAAAATAATCACACCTTTATTAATAGCAAAACATAATAAAAAGTCCACAAGTCAAATAACAAGCCAGAAGTCGAAACCAGAGCTGGTAGTCAGACGAGCTGAATCAGGAGCCAAAGCGAATAGTCAGATGAGCCGGAATCAGGAACAAGGAAAACAGCAGAGTTAGGAACAAGCCAGGGATCAGGAACCAGGAAGGACGTCAGGCAGCCAGGTAATACACAGGAACTCTCACAAACAGGTCTGAGACAACGCAAAGGCAAAGCATACTGAACAGAAGCCCTTTAAATAATAAGTGATGACATCACAATTTTGAGACTGCATCCTGTCTCACATGGATGATGCACACCAGTCTGGCCATAAAAGGAAGTGCAGGAAGTGAGCACCATGTCAGGAAGAGAGGTGAGTAAAATGGCAAACACAACAGGGAAAAACCCTGACAATGAGCTCCTTTACATGTAAATAAAAATACAAATACCCCCCCAACAGTAAAACACACCACCCACTCAACCAACCCCCCAAATAAAAAAACCTATCTAAAAAACCTAAGTTCCCCATTGCCCTAAATAGGGCATTTGTATTGGCATTGCCCTTAAAAGGGCATTTAGCTCTTTTTCAGCCCAAACCTCTAATGTAAAATTAAAACCCACCCAATAAACCCTTAAAAAAACCTAACACTAACCCCCGAAGATCTATTTACAGTTTTTAAAGATCCGACATCCATCCTCAATAAAGCGGCAGAAGTCTTCATCCAAGCGGGCCGAAGTCTTCATCCAACTGGGCAGAAGTCCTCATCCAGACGGCATCTTCTATCTTCATCCATCCAGCGCGGAGCGGCTCCATCTTCAAGACATCCGGCGCGGAGCATCCTCTTCTTCCGACGTTTTTTGAACAATGAAGTTTCCCTTTAAATGACGTCAACCAAGATGGTGTCCCTTACATTCTGATTGGCTGATAGAATTCTATCAGCCAATAGGAATTAAGGTGGAAAAAATCCTGTTGACTGTTGCAATCAGCCAATAGGATTGAGCTTTCATCCTATTGGCTGATCCAATCAGCCAATAGGATTGAGCTCGCATTCTATTGGCTTATTGACTTTTTTATTGTAGATTTAAATAACTTGAGTAGGGTTAGGTTTTTATAAAGGTTATATAGTTAATTTAATTGCTAGTTTAATGTAATTTTAGTATAATAGTTAGGGTAGGTTAATTAATAGTTTAATATAGTTTAATGTAATTTTAGTATAATAGTTAGGGTAGGTTAATTAGTAGTTTAATATAGTTTAATTTAATTCTACAGGTAAGTTTAAATTTATTATAATATTAATATTTAATGTAAAGTTAGCGGGTTGTTAGGTTTAGGGGTTAATAGGTTAATTTAGTTTATGGCGATTGGGGGGCTGGCGGTTTAGGGGTTAATAGATTTAGTAAGTGGGAGTGATGTGGGAGGCCAGGAGTTTAGGGGTTAATACATTTATTTGGTTGCGGAGGGGTCTGGGAGCGGTGGGATAAGGGTTAATAACTTTATTTAGTTGCCGTGGGGTCCGGGAGCGGCGGGATAGGGGTTAATAACATTATGTAGGTGGTGGCGATGTGGGGGAGCAGCGGGATAGGGGTTAATAATTTTATTTAGTTGCGGAGGGGTCTGGGCGCGGCGGGATAGGGGTTAATAACTTTATTTAGTTGCAGCGATGTCGGGGTGGCAGATTAGGGTTGTTTAGACTTGGGGCTTATGTTAGGATGTTAGGTGTAAACGTTACTTTTATTCTACCATAGAAATCAATGGGATATCTAGCAGCATTGAACATACGCTTTCGCTGCATTCAGACTCCGATTGATTCCTATGGCATCTGCGCCCTCCAGGGTTGCGGATTGAAACGCAGGTATGCTGGGCCGGAATAGTGGCGAGCTTACCTGTTAGCAGTTTGATAACTTGCAAAAGTAGTCAGATAGGGCCGAATTTGTATTTGGAACAACTGTAATGACATAAGCATCGACCTGTGTCGGTTAGTATGTTATGTCACAAATTTCAACTTTTGCCGGTCTGTAGGCTTTGATAAATAAGGCGAATCAGGCTCGCCACAATTACGCTGCGGAATTCCAGCATACTTGCGGTTGACGGCTTGATAAATAGGCCTCATGGAGTTATTTTTTAGAAAATATAATTCCAATGTAGATGTTTAGCATCTGTGCTATAGAAAATTTAAACAAATATTAACTTTTTTCAATTCTATATGGTGGCTTTTTTTGTCATTTTTAGGTATTTCTGTGAACTAAAAGTATTTTATAGAAGTGCTTCATCTGCTGAAAAAAAACAACATATGATTTGTGCATTACTCAGAAAAAAAGTACAGTAAATGTAATAAATGGTTTTAGAGAAATGGAGAAAATTATGTGTTTCACATGGTCTTTTCCCTAGTGATCTCCATTCAGTCTTAAACAGCAAAGCACCCCTCTTTCAATGAGCATGCATGTTTAGGCTCAAAAACATATTCAGACTGACTTTATAAAATATTATTTTTCATATGTTATTCATCTATTCTATACATATCCAAGTTCCAACCCTAGTCCAGGGGCCAAAATGAGGCACTCCAGTGTCACCTACTCCCCATTTTTCCTATCTTCTGCATCTGCATTCCCCTACCTGCTCTGTACATACACTACTCTGCTGCAGGCCTATTCCAGTTCACTGTGTGTATCTGTTCATGCTTTTAATACTGAGTGTAGGTTTGAGATACATATCTTGATAAACATTATTCCTTTGATATTTGTTTATAGTTATACACAAGTATATATTTTTGTTTTAATTAACAGACATTGCCACACACATACAGAACCTTTTACAACTACAGAAACAATTCCCAAAATATTTATTTAAAACATCCTTACCTTTCTGATTCGAGTATGGTACTATCTTTCTCATAGCTGGGCTTTAACGCTGTTAGGACGGCATGGAACGTCCTACCATATATGGCGTCCTGCAGCTTTCCCCTTTGAAGGCAAGGATCGGCCTGGGGAGGTGTGTTTAGCAGCGTAGGCATTCCCCAGTGTTCCGATCCCGGACTTGAAATCACTTGATCGCATCGACGATCGTGTAATTTTCTTTTTACTAATAGTGTTAACATCGGAAGTTCTGCTGTGAACACTATTGTTCCGCCACAAAGGGTTTAAAGATCCAAATGTACAAATATCCTGAAACCCAAACTCTTTCCAATTTTAAGCAGTTTAGATAAAGGGTTTTTGTACCTGTATTCAAATTGTTTTAAGTATTATGCTGCCATTTCAAGTTCCTATTATTTCATTAAAGCATTGTTGTGAGTATTTTTCTAAAGTCTACATACCTCCACTCGATGATGGAATGTGCTGCGCTCTTTGTTCAGTGACTGAACATATTGCTTCCTCTGTTCTGTATGATTGAGAGAAAAGCACAATTAATTATTAAGATCTAGTAAGAGTATTTAAAGCATCTAGGCTTTTAGTGAATGTGTGCAGTGAATATCTAAAGAAAATAGTTGTGACACACAGATTATGCAGGAGGAGGAAACTAGAAGATATTAGTTGATAGTAAAATAAGCAAGTTATATTAATAGGACATATTTTATTCTATTATCTAATTGTCTTTGTTCACTTAGTATCTTTTGTTGAAAAACATGCTTAGGTAGGCTCAGGACTCAGCAGCAATGCACTACTGGGAGCTAGCTGCTGATCTCCAAAGAAGGAGATAGGTCTGGTGCAGAGAGGTTGATTTGGGTCTCATCAGCATACAAATGATATTGAAACCTGTGGGACTTTATCAAGGAACCTAATGCTGACATGTACAACCCCCAGGTTCCAGTATGGAAAATGCAAAAACAACAAACAAAGGCCTAGATTACGAGTTTTGCATTGCGTTGCGGTACGCCTATACCACAAAAAAATTGGACATTGTGCTTGGAATGGCCAGTAACGCATATTACAAGTCGCGATGGTATAGCTTTACCGCAAGCATTTTAGCCTGTAACGCAACGTCCATATAGCACTCAAAGAATGACGTTTGAGTGCAGGATTTTCCATAGCTCCGTATTACAGGTTGTGCGGTCCAGCTAAAATGCTTGCGTTACAGCCTATACGGACACGAGCCATTCCGCTATCTGAGACCGATAGTTACGGATTTTGCGAAACAAATGTTTCACAAAACTCATAAATAAAATGTTACAAAGTACACTAACACCCACAAACTACCTATTAGCCCCTTAAACCGCCACCCTCCTGCATCGCAAACACTATATTAAACCTATTAACCCCTAATATGCCGCCCACCCACAATGCAACTATTTAATAAACCTATTAACCCCTAATCCGCCACATCCCAATATCGCAGACACTAAATACAATGATTAACTCCTAATCTGCCACCCCTGACATTGCTGAGACTAAATAAAACCTCTAAACCGCCAGCCCCCCACATCGTAACTAATTAAATAAACCTATTAACCCCTAAACCACCGCCCCCACACATCACAAAACACTAAATTAAACTATTAAACCTTAAACCTAACACCCCCTAACTTTAAATTAAAAGTTACAATATAATTATCTTAGAATAAATAAAAACTTATCTGTGAAATAAAAAAAACTAACATTAAACTATAAATTAACCTAACATTAGTATTCTAATAAAATAAAAATAAAAATACCAATAAAAAAACCTAAATTACACATTTAAATAAACCGAATACTACGAAAAAAGTAAAAAAAAAATCTAACATTACAAAAAATAATAAACACAAAATTAAAAAAATTAAAAACTCTAAGATTACAAAAAAACATAATTTATGTAAGAACTTACCTGATAAATTCATTTCTTTCATATTAGCAAGAGTCCATGAGCTAGTGACGTATGGGATATACATTCCTACCAGGAGGGGCAAAGTTTCCCAAACCTCAAAATGCCTATAAATACACCCCTCACCACACCCACAATTCAGTTTAACGAATAGCCAAGAAGTGGGGTGATAAGAAAAAAAGTGCGAAAGCATATAAAATAAGGAATTGGAATAATTGTGCTTTATACAAAATCATAACCACCACAAAAAAAGGGCGGGCCTCATGGACTCTTGCTAATATGAAAGAAATGAATTTATCAGGTAAGTTCTTACATAAATTATGTTTTCTTTCATGTAATTAGCAAGAGTCCATGAGCTAGTGACGTATGGGATAATGACTACCCAAGAAGTGGATCTTTCCACACAAGAGTCACTAGAGAGGGAGGGATAAAATAAAGACAGCCAATTCCTGCTGAAAAATCCACACCCAAAATAAAGTTTAACGAAAAACATAAGCAGAAGATTCAAACTGAAACCGCTGCCTGAAGTACTTTTCTACCAAAGACTGCTTCAGAAGAAGAAAATACATCAAAATGGTAGAATTTAGTAAAAGTATGCAAAGAGGACCAAGTAGCTGCTTTGCAGATCTGGTCAACCGAAGCTTCATTCTTAAACGCCCAGGAAGTAGAAACTGACCTAGTAGAATGAGCTGTAATTCTCTGAGGCGGAGTCTTACCCGACTCAACATAGGCAAGATGAATTAAAGATTTCAACCAAGATGCCAAAGAAATGGCAGAAGCTTTCTGGCCTTTTCTAGAACCGGAAAAGATAACAAATAGACTAGAAGTCTTACGAAAAGATTTCGTAGCTTCAACATAATATTTCAAAGCTCTAACAACATCTAAAGAATGCAACGATTTCTCCTTAGAATTCTTAGGATTAGGACATAATGAAGGAACCACAATTTCTCTACTAATGTTGTTGGAATTCACAACTTTAGGTAAAAATTCAAAAGAAGTTCGCAACACCGCCTTATCCTGATGAAAAATCAGAAAAGGAGACTCACAAGAAAGAGCAGATAATTCAGAAACTCTTCTGGCAGAAGAGATGGCCAAAAGGAACAAAACTTTCCAAGAAAGTAATTTAATGTCCAATGAATGCATAGGTTCAAACGGAGGAGCTTGAAGAGCTCCCAGAACCAAATTCAAACTCCAAGGAGGAGAAATTGACTTAATGACAGGTTTTATACGAACCAAAGCTTGTACAAAACAATGAATATCAGGAAGAATAGCAATCTTTCTGTGAAAAAGAACAGAAAGAGCAGAGATTTGTCCTTTCAAAGAACTTGCGGACAAACCCTTATCTAAACCATCCTGAAGGAACTGTAAAATTCTCGGTATTCTAAAAGAATGCCAGGAAAAATGATGAGAAAGACACCAAGAAATATAAGTCTTCCAGACTCTATAATATATCTCTCGAGATACAGATTTACGAGCCTGTAACATAGTATTAATCACAGAGTCAGAGAAACCTCTTTGACCAAGAATCAAGCGTTCAATCTCCATACCTTTAAATTTAAGGATTTCAGATCCTGATGGAAAAAAGGACCTTGTGACAGAAGGTCTGGTCTTAACGGAAGAGTCCACGGTTGGCAAGAGGCCATCCGGACAAGATCCGCATACCAAAACCTGTGAGGCCATGCTGGAGCTACCAGGAGAACAAACGAGCATTCCTTCAGAATCTTGGAGATTACTCTTGGAAGAAGAACTAGAGGCGGAAAGATATAGGCAGGATGATACTTCCAGGGAAGTGATAATGCATCCACTGCCTCCGCCTGAGGATCCCGGGATCTGGACAGATACCTGGGAAGTTTCTTGTTTAGATGGGACGCCATCAGATCTATTTCTGGAAGTTCCCACATTTGAACAATCTGAAGAAATACCTCTGGGTGAAGAGACCATTCGCCCGGATGCAACGTTTGGCGACTGAGATAATCCGCTTCCCAATTGTCTACACCTGGAATATGAACCGCAGAGATTAGACAGGAGCTGGATTCCGCCCAAACCAAAATTCGAGATACTTCTTTCATAGCCAGAGGACTGTGAGTCCCTCCTTGATGATTGATGTATGCCACAGTTGTGACATTGTCTGTCTGAAAACAAATGAACGATTCTCTCTTCAGAAGAGGCCAAAACTGAAGAGCTCTGAAAATTGCACGGAGTTCCAAAATATTGATCGGTAATCTCACCTCCTGAGATTCCCAAACTCCTTGTGCCGTCAGAGATCCCCACACAGCTCCCCAACCTGTGAGACTTGCATCTGTTGAAATTACAGTCCAGGTCGGAAGCACAAAAGAAGCCCCCTGAATTAAACGATGGTGATCTGTCCACCATGTTAGAGAGTGTCGAACAATCGGTTTTAAAGATATTAATTGAGATATCTTCGTGTAATCCTTGCACCATTGCTTCAGCATACAGAGCTGAAGAGGTCGCATGTGAAAACGAGCAAAGGGGATCGCGTCCGATGCAGCAGTCATAAGACCTAGAATTTCCATGCATAAGGCTACCGAAGGGAATGATTGTGACTGAAGGTTTCGACAAGCTGTAATCAATTTTAAACGTCTCTTGTCTGTTAAAGACAGAGTCATGGACACTGAATCCATCTGGAAACCCAGAAAGGTTACCTTTGTCTGAGGAATCAAAGAACTTTTTGGTAAATTGATCCTCCAACCATGATCTTGAAGAAACAACACAAGTCGATTCGTATGAGATTCTGCTAAATGTAAAGACTGAGCAAGTACCAAGATATCGTCCAAATAAGGAAATACCACAATACCCTGTTCTCTGATTACAGACAGCAGGGCACCGAGAACCTTTGTAAAAATTCTTGGAGCTGTAGCTAGGCCAAACGGCAGAGCCACAAACTGGTAATGCTTGTCTAGGAAAGAGAATCTCAGAAACTGATAGTGATCTGGATGAATCGGAATATGCAGATATGCATCCTGTAAATCTATTGTGGACATATAATTCCCTTGCTGAACAAAAGGTAAGATAGTCCTTACAGTTACCATCTTGAATGTTGGTATCCTTACATAACGATTCAATATTTTTAGATCCAGAACTGGTCTGAAGGAATTCTCCTTCTTTGGTACAATGAAGAGATTTGAATAAAACCCCATCCCCTGTTCCGAGACTGGAACTGGCATAATTACTCCAGTCAACTCTAGATCTGAAACACATTTCAGAAATGCTTGAGCTTTTACTGGATTTACTGGGACACGGGAAAGAAAAAATCTCTTTGCAGGAGGTCTCAACTTGAAACAAATTCTGTACCCTTCTGAAACAATGCTCTGAATCCAAAGATTGTGAACAGAATTGACCCAAATTTCTTTGAAAAAACGTAACCTGCCCCCTACCAGCTGAGCTGGAATGAGGGCCGCACCTTCATGTGGACTTAGAAGCAGGCTTTGCCTTTCTAGCTGGCTTGGATTTATTCCAGACTGGAGATGGTCTCCAAACTGAAACTGCTCCTGAGGATGAAGGATCAGGCTTTTGTTCTTTGTTGAAACGAAAGGAACGAAAACGATTATTAGCCCTGTTTTTACCTTTAGATTTTTTATCCTGTGGTAAAAAAGTTCCTTTCCCACCAGTAACAGTTGAAATAATGGAATCCAACTGAGAACCAAATAATTTGTTACCCTGGAAAGAAATGGAAAGTAAAGTTGATTTAGAAGCCATATCAGCATTCCAAGTTTTAAGCCATAAAGCTCTTCTAGCTAAAATAGCTAGAGACATAAACCTGACATCAACTCTGATAATATCAAAAATGGCATCACAGATAAAATTATTAGCATGTTGAAGAAGAATAATAATATCATGAGAATCACGATGTGTTACTTGTTGCGCTAAAGTTTCCAACCAAAAAGTTGAAGCTGCAGCAACATCAGCCAAAGATATAGCAGGTCTAAGAAGATTACCTGAACACAGATAAGCTTTTCTTAGAAAGGACTCCATTTTCCTATCTAGAGGATCCTTAAACGAAGTACCATCTGACGTAGGAATAGTAGTACGTTTAGCAAGGGTAGAAATAGCCCCATCAACTTTAGGGATCTTGTCCCAAATTTCTAATCTGTCAGGCGGCACAGGATATAATTGCTTAAAACGTTTAGAAGGAGTAAATGAATTACCCAAATTATCCCATTCTTTGGAAATTACTGCAGAAATAGCATCAGGGACAGGAAAAACTTCTGGAATAACTACAGGAGTTTTAAAAACCTTATTTAAACGTTTAGATTTAGTATCAAGAGGACCAGAATCCTCTATTTCTAAAGCAATTAGGACTTCTTTAAGTAAAGAACGAATAAATTCCATTTTAAATAAATATGAAGATTTATCAGCATCAACCTCTGAGACAGAATCCTCTGAACCAGAGGAATCATCAGAATCAGAATGATGATGTTCAGTTAAAAATTCATCTGTAGGGAGAGAAGTTTTAAAAGATTTTTTATGTTTACTAGAAGGAGAAATAACAGACATAGCCTTCTTTATGGATTCAGAAACAAAATCTCTTATATTATCAGGAACATTCTTCACCTTAGATGTTGAAGGAACTGCAACAGGCAATGGTACTTTACTAAAGGAAATATTATCTGCATTAACAAGTTTGTCATGACAATCAATACAAACAACAGCTGGAGGAATAGCTACCAAAAGTTTACAGCAGATACACTTAGCTTTGGTAGATTCAGCACTTGACAGCGATTTTCCTGTAGTATCTTCTGACTCAGATGCAACGTGAGACATCTTGCAATATGTAAGAGAAAAAACAACATATATATAAAGCAAAATTGATCAAATTCCTTAAATGACAGTTTCAGGAATGGGAAAAAATGCCAAAGAACAAGCTTCTAGCAACCAGAAGCCATAAAAAATGAGACTTAAATAATGTGGAGACAAGAGTGACGCCCATATTTTTTCGCGCCAAATAAGACGCCCACATTATTTGGCGCCTAAATGCTTTTTGGCGCCAAAAATGACGCCACATCCGGAACACCGACATTTTTGGCGCAAAATAACGTCAAAGAATGACGCAACTTCCGGCGACACGTATGACGCCGGAAACGGAAATAGAATTTTTGCGCCAAAAAAGTCCGCGCCAAGAATGACGCAATAAAATGAAGCATTTTCAGCCCCCGCGAGCCTAACAGCCCACAGGGAAAAAGTCAAATTTTAAGGTAAGAAAAAATGTTAAATTAAAATGCATTATCCCAAATATGAAACTGACTGTCTGAAAAATAAGGAAAGCTGAACATTCTGAGTCAAGGCAAATAAATGTTTGAATACATATATTTAGAACTTTATAAACAAAGTGCCCAACCATAGCTAGGAGTGTCACAAAAAATAAGACTTACTTACCCCAGGACACTCATCTACATATAGTAGATAGCCAAACCAGTACTGAAACGAGAATCAGTAGAGGTAATGGTATATATAAGAGTATATCGTCGATCTGAAAAGGGAGGTAAGAGATGAATCTCTACGACCGATAACAGAGAACCTATGAAATAGACTCCTTAGAAGGAAATCACTGCATTCAAATAGGCAATACTCCTCACATCCCTCTGACATTCACTGCACGCTGAGAGGAAAACCGGGCCCCAACTTGCTGCGGAGCGCATATCAACGTAGAATCTAGCACAAACTTACTTCACCACCTCCATCGGAGGCAAAGTTTGTAAAACTGAATTGTGGGTGTGGTGAGGGGTGTATTTATAGGCATTTTGAGGTTTGGGAAACTTTGCCCCTCCTGGTAGGAATGTATATCCCATACGTCACTAGCTCATGGACTCTTGCTAATTACATGAAAGAAATATTAAACGAAATGATCAAAAATAAAAACAATTACACCTAATCTAATAGCCCTATAAAAACAAAAAAGCCCCCCAAAATAAAAACACCCCCTAACCTACAATAAACTACCAATAGCCTTTAAAAGGGAATTTTATAGGGTATTGCCCTAAGTTAAACAGCTCTTTTACCTAGAAAAAAATACATGCCCATACAACAAATGCCCCTTTATGGGCAATGGGTAGCTTAGTTTTTTTTAGACTTAGGTTTTTTATTTTGAGAGGTTGGTTGGGTGGGGGGTTTTACTGTTGCAGGAACTTTGTATTTTTTTCTAGGTAAAAGAGCTGTTTATTTTAGAACAATGCCCTACAAAAGGCTCTTTTAAAGGGACACTGAACCCAATTTTTTTCTTTTGTGATTCAGATAGAGCATGCAATTTTAAGCAACTTTCTAATTTACTCCAATTATCATTTTTTTCTTCGTTCTCTTGCTATCATTATTTAAAAAAGAAGCTTTTTTTTTGGTTTCAGTACACTGGACAGCACTTTTTTATTGGTGGATGAATTTATCCACCAATCAGCAAAAACAACCCAGGTTGTTCACCAAAAATGGGCTGGCGTCTAAACATACATTCTTGCATTTCAAATAAAGATACCAAGAGAATGAAGAAAATTTGATAATAGGAGTAAATTAGAAAGTTGCTTAAAATGTCATGCTCAATCTGAATCACAAAATAATTTTTTTGGGTACAGTGTCCCTTTAAGGGCTATTGGTAGTTTATTGGAGGTTAGGGGGTGTTTTTTTTTGGGGGGGGGGGCTTTTTTATTTTTCTAGGGCTATTAGATAAGGTGTAATTGTTTTTATTTTTGATAATTTCGTTCATTATTTTTTGTAATCTTAGAGTTTTTTTTATTTTTCGGAATTTAGTGTTTATTATTTTTTGTAATGTTAGATTTTTTATTTTTTCATAGTATTAGTTTTTTTAAATGTGTAATGTAGGTTTTTTAATTGGTAGTTTTTTTATTTTATTAGAATAGTTATGTTAGGTTAATTTATAGTTTAACAGGAAAGTTTTATTTTATTTTAAGATAGTTATATTGTAACTTTTAATTTAAAGTTAGGGGGTGTTAGGTATAGGGGTTAATAGTTTAATTTAGTGTTTTGCGATGTGGGGGACCGGCAGTTTAGGGGTTAATAAGTTTATTTATTAGTTGCGATGTGAGGGCCCGGCAGTTTAGGAGTTAATAGGTTTATTTATTAGTTGCGATGTGGGGGCTGGCGGTTTAGGGGTTAATAGGTTTATTTATTAGTTGCGATGTGGGGGGTCGACAGTTTAGGGGTTAATAGGTTTATTTAGTGTCTGTGATGTCTGGGAGCGGCGGATTAGGGGTACATAACTTTATTTAGGTGTCAGCGATGTCAGGGGGCAGCGGAATAGGGGTTAATCATTTTATTTAGTGTCGGCGATGTCGGGGGCGGCGGACTAGGAGTGTTTAGACTAGGGGGTTATGTTAGGGTGTTAGGTTTGAACGTAACTTTCTTTCCCCCATAGACATCAATGGGGTTGTGTTTTGGCGATTTGCCATTCTGCGATTGCAGGTGTTAGATTTTTTCTAACACTCTCTCCCCATTGATGTATATGGGGGAAAGCGTGCACGAGCACGTAAACCCAGCTCTTGGCTTTTGTGCGGTATGGAGCTTATCGCACCATACCGCACATCACAAGGAGGTTTTTCAGTAAATCGTAATGGCAGCACTATTGAAAGTATTTTATCTCGTTATTTACGCACCTGGTATAGCGCAAAAATTGTAATCTAGGTGTAAAAGAGTAATTTGAAAATTCAATTCACCTTGTACTATATTGAAAACACATTATTAACACATTATTTGATGTTTTACTTTGTGAATTTAATGTATTTTTGAAAATATTCACTCATTTCAAATCTGATGACTGCAACACGTTCCAAAAAATTTAGCCATGTCAGAAGTGGAAATAAGAAGGTGATGTAAAACAGGTGAGGCAATCATGTAATCATAGTATATAAGCAGCCTCCAAAAAAGGCCTAGTCCTTCAAGAGCAAGGATGGGTTGAGGCTCACCAATCTGACAATAGCTGCGTCAGTGAATAATCCAACACTTTGAGAACAACATTCCCCAAAGACAAAACGGTTGGATTTTGGGTATTTCTCCGATCACTCAGATGTCACTGTCTCAAAAACCGTCATGAGTCTGTAATGGATATCCTGACATGGGCTCGGAAATACTTTGGTAAACCTTTGTCAGTCAACACCATTCGCTGCTGCATCCACAGATGCAAGTTAAGACTTTACTATGCAAAGAAGAAGCCATGCATCAACACTGTCCAGAAGCACCACCGACTTCTCTGGGCTCGGTCTCATCTGAGATGGACAGTAGCACAGTGGAATCGTGTTTTGTGGTCCAACAAGTCAACATTTTAAATATTTTTTTTTTTTAAAATAGCCGTCGTGTTCTCTGGGCCAAAGAGGAAAAGGACCATCCAAGCTGTTATCAGCGTCAGGTCTAAAAGTCAGTGTCTGTCATGGTATGCGGCTCGAGGGCAGCATTAATGCAGAAAGATATGTATACATTTCAGAGCAACATATGCCGCCACCCAGACATTGTCTTTTCCAGGGACGTCCCTGCATTTTCCAGCAGGACAACGCAAAACCACTTTCTGCCAGTATTACAAGCACATGGTTGTGTAAGCAGAGAGTGAGGGTGCTAGCATGACCTGCCTGCAGTCCTGACCTGTCTCTGATTGAGATTGTTTGGCGCCTTATGAAGTGCAAAATAAGGCAATGAAGGCCCCGTAAAACATGCATAATGGATGAATGGGGGAAAATTCTGCATGCTCAACTTAACCAACTGGGCCTTCGGTGTCCAAACGCTTAATAAGAGTTATTATAAGAAAAGGTGATGTTACACAGTGGTTCACAGAGGACCCCAGGAGATTCACTGTAGTATCCCACAATTTCTCTGGATACTTGTCGAGGCATAGTAACGCCTGTTACTATTACAGATTTCATATTGGCGTAATGCATCCAAACACCATAACAAATAAGTGTAGATACTCACAGAGTAAATTGAATAAACGGCTCCTTTTTTGTCAAAAGATTTCTCCGGCTTTGTTTGTTACAAAAGCAGCTTTATTTTAGCTCAACGCATTTCAACAGATAACACCGTCTTTCTCATGAGCATTTAGGGTATATTTAGGGTTGAAATGTGTTGAGCTAAAATAAAGCAGCTTTTGTAACATACAAAGCCGGAAAAATCTTTTGACAATAAAGGAGCCGTTTATTCAATTTTACTCTGTGAGTATCTACACTTATTTGTAATGGTGTTGGGTTCACTACACCAATGTGAAATATTTTAATAGTAACAGGAGTCACTACGCCTCGACAAGTATCCAGAGAAATTGTGGGATACTATAGTGAATCTCCTTGGGTCTTCTGTGAGTCAACGCCTCCTTCTACAAACAAATTTCTACTAGACAACATTTGGGAGAGACTGTTGGAAGGCAGGGGTTCAGTTATCAGAGGGGAGTAAATATCCATATTATTTTATTTTTCTGTTTGATGTTGCACAGTGGTAAATAGTCAAATGTCCCAACTTTTTTGGAATGTGTTGCAGTCATCAGATTTGAAATAAGTGTTGCCCAGATTACGAGTTTTGCGTTAGAGGCTATGCGGTGCTAATGAGCAGTTTTCCCTCACAGCTCACTTACCTGCAGCGCTGGTATTATGAGTTTTCAGAAACCCGTCGTTAAAAGACAAGAAGTGAGCATTGAGCAAAATTTTGCTCATTACCGCACTCCAATACCAGCGCTGCTTAAGTCAGCGGTGAGCTGGTCGTACGTGCTCTTGCACAATTTCCCCATAGGAATCAACGGGGAGAGCCGGCTGAGAAAAAGTCTAACACCTGCAAAAAAGCAGCGTAAAACTCAGTAAGCAGCCCCATTGATTCCTATGGCGAAATAAAATTTATGTCGACACCTAACACCCTAACATGAACCCCGAGTCTAAACAGCCCTAATCTTACACTTATTAACCCCTAATCTGCCGCCCTCGACATCGCTGACATCTGCATTATAATTATTAACCCCTAATCTGCTGCTCCGGACACCGCCGCCACCTACATTATATGTATTAACCCCTAATCTGCTGCCTCCAACATCGCCGACACCTACATACTATTTATTAACCCCTAATCTGCCGCCCCCAATGTTGCCACAACCTACCTACTATTTATTAACCCCTAATCTACCGCCCCCAATGTCGCCGCCACTATATTAAAGTTATTAACCCCTAAACCTAAGTCTAACCCTAACACCCCCTAACTTAAATATAAATACAATAAATCTAAATAAATATTACTATCATTAACTAAATGATTCCTATTTAAAACTAAATACCTGTAAAATAAACCCTAAGATAGCTACAATATAACTAATAGTTACATTGTAGCTATCTTAGGGTTAATTTTTATTTTACAGTCAAGTTTGTATTTATTTTAACTAGGTAGAATAGTTTTTAAATAGTTATTAACTATTTAATAACTACCTAGCTAAAATAAATACAAAAGTACCTGTAAAATAAAACCTAACCTAAGTTACACTGACACCTAACACTACACTATAATTAAATAAATTAACTAAATTAAATACAATTACCTAAATTAAATTAGCTAAAGTACAAAAAAAAAACACACTTTATTACAGAAAATAATAAACAAATTACAGATATTTAAACTAATTACACCTAATCTAATAGCCCTATCAAAATAAAAAAGCCCCCACAAAATAAAAAAAAACCCTAGCCTAAACTAAACTACCAATAGCCCTTAAAAGGGCCTTTTGCGGGGTATTGCCCCAAAGTAATCAGCTCTTTTACATGTAAAAAAAAAATACAAACAACCCCCAACAGTAAAACCCACTACCCACACAACCAACCCCTCAAATAAAATACTATCTAAAAAAACCTAAGCTCCCCATTGCCCTGAAAAGGGCATTTGGATGGGCATTGCCCTTAAAAGGGCAGTTAGCTCTATTGCAGCCCAAAGTCCCTAACCTAAAAATAAAACCCACCAATACACCCTTAAAAAAAACCTAACACTAAGCCCCTGAGGATCGACTTACTGGGAGAAGTCTTCATCCAAGCCGGGCCGAAGTCCTCAACGAAGCCAGGAGAAGTCTTCATCCAAGCCGGGCGAAGTGGTCCTCCAGACGGGCAGAAGTCTTCATCCAGACAGCATCTTCTATCTTCATCCATCCGGCACGGAGCGGGTCCATCTTCAAGACATCTGACGTGGAGCATCCTCTTCATCCGACGACTAAAGCTGAATGAAGGTACCTTTAAGTGAAGTCATCCAAGATGGCGTCCCTTAGATTCCGATTGTCTGATAGAATTCTATCAGCCAATCGGAATTAAGGTAGAAAAATTCCTATTGGCTGATGCAATTTAGTCATCGGATAAAGAGGATGCTCCGCGTCGGATGTCTTGAAGATGGACCCGCTCCGCACCGGATGGATGACGATAGAAGATGACGTCTGGATGAAGTCTTCTGCCCGTCTGGAGGACCATTTCGCCAGGCTTGGATGAAGACTTCTCCCGGCTTCATTGAGGACTTCGGCCCGGCTTGGATGAAGACTTCTCACGGTAAGTCGATCTTCAGGGGGTTAGTGTTAGGTTTTTTTTAAGGGTATATTGGGTGGGTTTTATTTTTAAGTTAGGGACTTTGTGCTGCAATAGAGCTAACTGCCCTTTTAAGGGCAATGCCCATCCAAATGCCCTTTTCAGGGCAATGGGGAGCTTAGGTTTTTTTAGTTAGGTGGGTTTTACGGTTGGGGGGGTTGTTTGTATTTTTTTTTTACAGGTAAAAGAGCTGATTACTTTGGGGCAATGCCCCGCAAAAGGCCCTTTTAAGGGCTATTGGTAGTTTAGTTTAGGCTAGGGTTTTTTTATTTTGGGGGGCTTTTTTTTATTTTGATAGGGCTATTAGATTAGGTGTAATTAGTTTAAATATCTGTAGTTTGTTTATTATTTTCTGTAATTTAGTGGGGGGGGTTTGTACTTTAGCTAATTTTATTTTAATTTTGGTAATTGTATTTAATTTAGTTAATTTATTTAATTATAGTGTAGTGTTAGGTGATAGTGTAACTTAGGTTAGGTTTTATTTTACAGGTACTTTTGTATTTATTTTAACTAGGTAGTTATTAAATAGTTAATAACTATTTAATAACTATTCTACCTAGTTAAAATAAATACAAACTTGCCTGTAAAATAAAAATAAACCCTAAGATAGCTACAATGTAACTATTAGTTATATTGTAGCTATCTTAGGCCTAGATTTAGAGTTTGGCGGTAGCCGTCAAAACCAGCGTTAGAGGCTCCTAACGCTGGTTTTAGGCTACCGCCGGTATTTAAAGTCAGTCAGGAAAGGGTCTAACGCTCACTTTGCAGCCGCGACTTTTCCATACCGCAGATCCCCTTACGTCAATTGCGTATCCTATGTTTTCAATGGGATCTTTCTAACTCCGGTATTTAGAGTCGTGTCTGAAGTGAGCGTTAGAAATCTAACGACAAAACTCCAGCCGCAGAAAAAAGTCAGTAGTTAAGAGCTTTCTAGGCTAACGCCAGTTTATAAAGCTCTTAACTACTGTGCTCTAAAGTACACTAACACCCATAAACTACCTATGTACCCCTAAACCGAGGTCCCCCCACATCGCCGCCACTCTATAAAAAATTTTTAACCCCTAATCTTCCGCTCCGTACACTGCCGCCAACTACGTTATCCCTATGTACCCCTAATCTGCTGCCCCTAACACCGCCGACCCCTATATTATATTTATTAACCCCTAATCTGCCCCCCAGAACGTCGCCTCCACCTGCCTACACTTATTAACCCCTAATCTGCCATCCGCACGCCGCCGCCAGCTACATTATAGCTATGTACCCCTAATCTGCTGCCCCTAACACCGCCGATCCCTATATTATATTTATTAACCCCTAATCTGCCCCCACAACGTCGCCTCCACCTGCCTACACTTATTAACCCCTAATCTGCCGTCCGCACGCCGCCGCCAGCTACATTATAGCTATGTACCCCTAATCTGCTGCCCCTAACACCGCCGACCCCTATATTATATTTATTAACCCCTAATCTGCCCCCCACAACGTCGCCTCCATCTGCCTACACTTATTAACCCCTAATCTGCCGAGCGGACCGCACCGCTATTATAATAAAGTTATTAACCCCTAATCCGCCTCACTCCCGCCTCAATAACCCTATAATAAATAGTATTTACCCCTAATCTGCCCTCCCTAACATCGCCGACACCTAACTTCAAGTATTAACCCCTAATCTGCCGATCGGAGCTCACCGTTACTCTAATAAATTTTTTAACCCCTAAAGCTAATTTTAACCCTAACCCTAACACCCCCCTAAGTTAAATATAATTTTATTCTAATGAAATAAATTAACTCTTAATAAATAAATTATTCCTATTTAAATCTAAATACTTACCTGTAAAATAAATCCTAATATAGCTACAATATAAATTATAATTATATTATAGCTATTTTAGGATTAATATTTATTTTACAGTCAACTTTGTATTTATTTTAACCAGGTACAATAGCTATTAAATAATTAAGAACTATTTAATAGCTAAAATAGTTAAAATAATTACAAAATTACCTGTAAAATAAATCCTAACCTTAGTTACAATTAAACCTAACACTACACTATCAATAAATTAATTAAATACAATATCTACAATTATCTACAATCAAACCTAACACTACACTATCAATAAATTATTTAAATACAATATCTACAAATAAATACAATTAAATAAACTAACTAAAGTACAAAAAATAAAAAAGAACTAAGTTACAAAAAATAAAAAAATATTTACAAACATTAGAAAAATATTACAACAATTTTAAACTAATTACACCTACTCTAAGCCCCCTAATAAAATAAGAAAGCCCCCCAAAATAAAAAAATGCCCTACCCTATTCTAAATTAAAAAAGTTCAAAGCTCTTTTACCTTACCAGCCCTGAACAGGGCCCTTTGCGGAGCATGCCCCAAAGAATTCAGCTCTTTTGCGTGTAAAAAAACCACATACAATACCCCCCCCGAACATTACAACCCACCACCCACATACCCCTAATCTAACCCAAACCCCCCTTAAATAAACCTAACACTAAGCCCCTGAAGATCTTCCTACCTTATCTTCACCTCACCGGGTCCCGATCTGTCCAGAAGAGCCTCCGATGTCTTGATCCAAGCCCAAGCGGGGGGCTGAAGAGTGACGTCCATCCTCGGGCTGAAGTCTGGATCCAAACGGCGGCTGAAGAAATCCATCATCGGGCTGAAGTCGGAAGTCCATCATCGGGATGAAGTCTTCTATCAAGCCGCATCTTCAATCTTCTTTCTTCTGGAGCAGAGCGGAGCCATCTTCTTCCAAGCCGACGCGGAACATCCTCTTCAAGCGACGCCTACTCGCCGAATGACGGTTCCTTTAAATGACGTCATCCAAGATGGCGTCCCTCGAATTCCGATTGGCTGATAGGATTCTATCAGCCAATCGGAATTAAGGTAGGAATATTCTGATTGGCTGATGGAATCAGCCAATCAGAATCAAGTTCAATCTGATTGGCTGATCGGATCAGCCAATCGGATTGAACTTGATTCTGATTGGCTGATTCCATCAGCCAATCAGAATATTCCTACCTTAATTCCGATTGGCTGATAGAATCCTATCAGCCAATCGGAATTCGAGGGACGCCATCTTGGATGACGTCATTTAAAGGAACCGTCATTCGGCTAGTAGGCGTCGCTTGAAGAGGTTGGATCCGCGTCGGTTGGAAAGAAGATGGCTCCGCTCCGCTCCAGAAGAAAGAAGATTTAAGATGCGGCTTGATAGAAGACTTCATCCCGATGATGGACTTCCGACTTCAGCCCGATGATGGATTTCTTCAGCCGCCGCTTGGATCCAGACTTCAGCCCGAGGATGGACGTCACTCTTCAGCCCCCCGCTTGGGCTTGGATCAAGACATCGGAGGCTCTTCTGGACAGATCGGGACCCGGTGAGGTGAAGATAAGGTAGGAAGATCTTCAGGGGCTTAGTGTTAGGTTTATTTAAGGGGGGTTTGGGTTAGATTAGGGGTATGTGGGTGGTGGGTTGTAATGTTGGGGGGGTATTGTATGTGTTTTTTTTACAGGCAAACAAGCTGAATTCTTTGGGGCATGCCCCGCAAAGGGCCCTGTTCAGGGCTGGTAAGGTAAAAGAGCTTTGAACTTTTTTAATTTAGAATAGGGTAGGGCATTTTTTTATTTTGGGGGGCTTTGTTATTTTATTAGGGGGCTTAGAGTAGGTGTAATTAGTTTAAAATTGTTGTAATATTTTTCTAATGTTTGTAAATATTTTTTTATTTTTTGTAACTTAGTTCTTTTTTATTTTTTGTACTTTAGTTAGTTTATTTAATTGTAGTTATTTGTAGGTATTGTATTTAAATAATTTATTGATAGTGTAGTGTTAGGTTTAATTGTAGATAATTGTAGGTATTGTATTTAATTAATTTATTGATAGTGTAGTGTTAGGTTTAATTGTAACTTAGGTTAGGATTTATTTTACAGGTAATTTTGTAATTATTTTAACTATTTTAGCTATTAAATAGTTCTTAACTATTTAATAGCTATTGTACCTGGTTAAAATAAATACAAAGTTACCTGTAAAATAAATATTAATCCTAAAATAGCTATAATATAATTATAATTTATATTGTAGCTATATTAGGATTTATTTTACAGGTAAGTATTTAGCTTTAAATAGGAATAAGTTATTTAATAAGAGTTAATTTATTTCGTTAGATAAAAATTATATTTAACTTAGGGGGGTGTTAGGGTTAGGGTTAGAATTAGCTTTAGGGGTTAATACATTTATTAGAATAGCGGTGAGCTCCAGTCGGCAGATTAGGGGTTAATGTTTGAAGTTAGGTGTCGGCGATGTTAGGGAGGGTAGATTAGGGGTTAATACTATTTATTATAGGGTTATTGAGGCGGGAGTGAGGCGGATTAGGGGTTAATAACTTTATTATAATAGCGGCGTGGTCCGCTCGACAGATTAGGGGTTAATAAGTGTAGGCAGGTGGAGGCGACGTTGTGGGGGCAGATTAGGGGTTAATTAATATAATATAGGGGTCGGCGGTGTTAGGGGCAGCAGATTAGGGGTACATAGGGATAATGTAAATAGCGGCGGTTTACGGAGCGGCAGATTAGGGGTTAAAAATAATATGCAGGGGTCAGCGATAGCGGGGGCGGCAGATTAGGGGTTAATAAGTGTAAGGTTAGGGGTGTTTAGACTCGGGGTACATGTTAGAGTGTTAGGTGCAGACGTAGGAAGTGTTTCGCGGCTTTTTTACAGGTGCTAGGTTTTTTTCAGCTCAAACAGCCCCATTGTTTTCGATGGGGGAATCGTGCACGAGCACGTTTTTGAAGCTGGCCGCGTCCGTAAGCAACGCTGGTATCTAGAGTTGCAGTGGCGTTAAATTATGCTCTATGCTCCCTTTTTGGAGCCTAACGCACTGAAAACCCAGCCATTCTGTGAACTCTAAATACCAGCGGTATTTAAAAGGTGCGGGGGGAAAAAAGCATGCGTTAGCTACGCGGGTCGTTACTGACAAAACTCTAAATCTAGGCGTTAGAGTTTATTTTACAGGTAAGTATTTAGTTTTAAATAGGAATAATTTAGTTAATGATAGTAATATTTATTTAGATTTATTGTAATTATATTTAAGTTAGGGGGTGTTAGGGTTAGACTTAGGTTTAGGGGTTAATAACTTTAATATAGTGGCGACGACGTTGGGGGTGGCAGATTAGGGGTTAATAAATAGTAGGTAGGTGTCGGCGATGTTGGGGGCAGCAGATTAGGGGTTAATACATATAATGTAGGTGGCGGCGGTGTCCGGAGCGGCAGATTAGGGGTTAATAATTATAATGTAGGTGTCGGCGATGTCGGGGGTGGCAGATTAGGGGTTAATAAATATAATGTTGGTGTTGGCGATGTTGGGGGCAGCAAATAAGGGGTTCATAAATATAATGTAGGTGGTGGCGGTGTCCGGAGCGGCAGATTAGGGGTTAAAATTTTTATTATAGTGTTTGAGATGCGGGCGGGCCTCGATTTAGGGGTTAATAGGTAGTTTATGGGTGTTAGTGTACTTTTTAGCACTTTAGTTATGAGTTTTATGTTACGGCGTTGTACCATAGAACTAAGAACTACTGACTTTTAAATGCGTTAGGACTCTTGACAGGGTAGGGTGTACCACTCACTTTTTGGCCTCCCAGGACAGACTCGTAATACCGGCGCTATGGAAGTCCCATAGAAAAAAGACTTTACAAAGTTTACGTAAGTCGTTTTGCGGTAAGGCCAAAGAAGTGTGCGGTGACCGTAAACCTTCAAGACTCGTAATTATTATTATTATTATTATTATTATCGGTTATTTGTAGAGCACCAACAGATTCCGCAGCGCTAATATTTTAAAAAATACATTAAATTCACAAAGTAAAACATCAAATAAGGTGTTAATAATGTGTTTTCAGGGTTAATTGAATTCTCAAATTATTCTTTATTATTTTTGCAATTTCCAAACTGTCCCAACTTTTACGGAATTGGGTTTGTAGATTGAGAAGAGAAGGGGACCAAGGACAGAGTCTTGCAGTATCCCAACAGAAATTGGTAAAGGGGCAGAAGATGCACAAGAGAAGGCTCACTAAAGGTACAGTTAGACAGGTAGGAAAAGAACCACAAGATGGCTGTGTCGCAAATGCCGAAGGATTGGAGGGTTTGGAGCAAAAGAGGGTGGTCAACTGAATCAAAGGCCGCAGGCAGATTAAGGAGGATTAGCAGAGAGAAGTGGCCTTTTCGCTTTTGCTGTAAGTAGTTTGTTGGTAACCTTAATGATTGCTGTCTCTGTGGAGTGTTGGGGACGAAATCCAGATTGCAGTGGGTCAAGTATGGGAACATCTGTGCAGGTAGCTTGTCAGAGGGGTATGCCAGGGCTGGGGATGTGTGTATGACTTCCGAGCTATGGTAGAAGGGGCCAAATTATCAAGGACTGATGTAAGGGAGAAATTGTAGTGGCAGATAGATTGGTCAGGGCAGAAAATGGAGGAGATGGAAGAGAGCAGAGGATTGAGAGAGCTGTTTCTGATCTAGTGACTTAATGCTTCTGTGGAGTTTGGTGTGTGGGGTAGAAAGAGAGAGAGATTTGTAGGGAGTTATGTGATGATGCAAGTGAGGAGATGATGGTCAGAAAAAGGAAAAACAAAATGTATGTTTACCTGATAAATTATTTTCTTTCGAAAAATGATGGTCCACAGTCCTCCATAACATATGGGATATATTTCCCACCACTAGGAGGAGGTCAAGAACCCATACAAGGGCTTTAAAACCCTCCAATCACCCATCTCTCTCTAGTTGTATGTATAGCCGAGAAGAGAATAGGAAAGAAAGGAAGGAGTGGAAAAGCAGAGTCTATAGAGGTGTCATTAGAACTGTCGCCCATAAAGCGGGCAGGGCCTGTGGACCATCATCATTTGGAAAGAAAATAATTTATCAGGTAAGCATACATTTTGTTTTCTTTTGTAAAATGATGATGGTCCACAGTCCTCCATGTCATCATTCTTAAAGGCCCACGATGTTGCCACTACTCTGGTAGAGTAAGCTGTAACATGTTAAAGGGGCAACTTACCCGCCATCAAGTAAGCCTTGTGAATCATTTGTGTAAGCCAAGATGCCAAAGCTAGCTTAGTAGCTTTTTGTCCTTTAGGATTCTCAGAGTATTGTACAAACAAACTAGAAGTTTTTCTAAGCACTTTAGTCAATTAGAGACAAAACTTCAGAGCTCTAACTACATACAGATTATAGGGCCCATTTAACAAGCTCCGGATGCAGGCTCACCAAAAACACCAGTTATGAAGCAACGGTCTAAAGACGGACTTGTCCACCTGCTCTGAGGAGGCGGACAGTCATCGCCGCAATTCAACCCGATCAAGTACGATCGGGTTGATTGACACCCCCCTGGTGACTGATTGGCCGCGAATCTGCAGGGGGCGGCGTTACACCAGCAGCTCACAAGAGATCAGGTCTGACAGACCTTTGTTAAATAGGCCCCTATGTAACATTTTTTCCTTAGAATTAGCAGGGTCTGGATAAAGAGAAGGAACAACAATTTCTTGACTGATGTTATTATTTTAAACCACCTTTGGAAGAAAATCATATTTAGTATTCAGTACAGCCTTATCCTTGTGAAAAATAAAAAATGGAGGATCACAGGATAATGCAGACAACTCAGAAACTCTTCTGGCAAAAGAGATAGCTAATGAGAAAAGCACCTTCCAGAAGAACTGAAAGAACTAGGTTCAAATGCCAGGGAGATGAGCTATGTCTTACAACTGGACTAATTCTAACTAATGCCTGAACAAAGGTCTAAACGTCAGGAAGTTTAGCCAAATTCCTATGGAAAAGGACAGATAAAACTGAAAGGTGGCCCTTCAGGGAACTAGCTGATAAACCCTTATCAAGGCCATCTTGTAAGAACTGAAGGATTCCCGGGATCCGAAAGGAACACCAAGAAACTCCCTTATAGGAGCAGCACACAAAATATGCTTTCCAAATTTTGTGGTAAATCCTTTGAGTCATAAGGTTCTTAGCCTGAATTAGAGTATAAATTACTCTATGTCTCAAAACAAGGGTCAAAGAAGGACTTTGTGTCCACCAAGACATAAATTATCTGATGGCTGAATCCAGACCTATTTGTTGCTCCAAATGTAGATAATTCTTTGACCACTGACTGAGCATGGATAGCTGAAGGGGACGTAAGTGAAAGCAGGCAAAAGGAACCGCGTCTGAAGCAGCTACCATAAGGCCCACTACCTTGATGCACTAAGCTACATATGGCAATGGAGTACTCAGCAGGAAGAGTCATGCTCTCTGGAGTTTCAACCTGCACAGTTCCATCAGGAACAGACGCATACAGACTGACTCTATTATGACTCCTAAAAATGTTACCCTGGCAGCAGGATATAATTAGTTTTTGGGAACACTGATCTTCCAACCATGGTTCTGGAGAAATAAAAGAAGCTTGCAAGTATGAGTAATTGCTAATGACAGAGAAGGAGCTTGCACCAGTATGTTATCCAGATAGTCTATTATAGTCATAAATTGGCCTGTTGTATTAAGGACAATTTTGTGTGAATGGTTTCTAACTTGAAAGAGGGAACTCTGACAAACATGTTTAACGTCCTTAGGTCTAAGACAAGTCAGTAGGTCCCTTCCTTCTTTGGGACAATAAACAGATTGAAATAAAATCCTTGACCCTGTTGAGGTACAGTAAACTGGGATAATCACCCCCATATCCTCTAATTCCCAAACACACTGTAGAAAGGCAGACATCTTTGACTGAAGTTTGGGAACATGAGACAAAAGGAATCATCCTTGAGGAGGTCTGGACTTGAAGCTTATCCGATAACCCTGAGAAATTATGTTTGAACCTAGGGGTCCTGGACTGACCTGTACTAGGCCTCCTGAAAGAGACTCAGTCTGCCCCCTACCAGAACAGATTCTGGTTTGGGGCCACACCTTCATGCTGATTTAGTGGTGTTGTTGGACTATTTGGATTGTTTGGACTTTGACCATGACTAACCAGGCTTCCAGGCTGACTTGTAGGGCTCAGGGTTCTGAGAAGAGGAGGACTTCTGATCTCCTGAGGAGCGAAAGAAATTAAACTGATTTCCTCTTCTGTTCTTTCCTTTGATTTTTTTATCCTGAGGAAGAAAAGCTCCTTTCCCAACAATGACTGTCTTAATAATGGAGTCCAAGTCCGAACCGAATAGAATCTTCCCTTGCCATAGACATATATTTGACATTGATCTTAATAATGTCCATTACTGCTTCGCACATGAATGCTTGAGCCATTTTAAGTGCTTTAATACTGTTCAGTAAATCCTCAGTAGAGGAATTGTCCACCACCATTTTGGCTAGAGAATCACACTATATTGTTCCTGCTGCAGCAACACAGGTGAGAGAAACAGCCAGTCTAAGTAAAAGCAAAAAATATGTTCCAGCCTCCAATAGTTTAAAAGACCTTTATTCTCTCATAAGCCAGGGTCTTAAGTAAAAAATACAACGTTTCTGGCCTGCTATAGGCCCTTAGTCATGTATACTTAAAATACACAGGTTCATCATTTAAATACCCTACACCTGTTCATTTGTTAACCTGTTCTCACGTAATTTTTTTATATTGTTGCAACAGTGCCATCTAGTGGATAGCCAAAATGTATGTTTCTTTTTCCAATTGAACATTCCAAATAATCACATGAGAAAAAGCACAAAATTAGCAAACATTAAAAGATAAAACCATATGTACACAAATAAAATAGAAGAAATATTGCACATAGTCTGCAGATTACAATTTTTCATAAATGACAATTGCATGCTAATTTGTTCTGGAATTATCTTATTAGATTTAAAAAAATTGCAGTTTTTTTACAGGTCATTTTTCATGGTATAGATATAAATTTTCCTGCTCACCCCTCTTAGATAGATATTAATGTCTCTATTTAACCCTCTTGGATAAGATTTTCCTATTTCTTTGAAACTTTTTTACATTTCCAATGCACCACTCAGCCCATTAAAATGGGTAATGCAAAAAATATGCACTTTTTAAGAAAAACCTAATATGAAAGATGGTATAATATGCGTATCCATGTCACATTACTCAGGCCATTAGAAAGGGGTTACATATGATTTCCTAGAGATGTATTTGGAAAAACAAATATTTAATAAAATAGACTCCAATCAAAGTCCTTGTTCATACCTTTAGGTATTAGACTTTCCAATTTGTATATCCAAAACATCTCTCTTGTTTTTAATATGTGTTCCCTATTACCTCCCCTTCTTGGTCTGTCAATTTGCTCTATTATTTGAAATCTGAGCTGGCTGATGTTATGACCCATAGAGAGGAAGTGAGAGGAAACAGGAGCCTCTTTGTTTTTACATCTGATGTTAGACTTATGCTCTGTTATCCTCTCCCTTACCTCTCTACAGGTCTCGCCCAAGTAAATTAATCCACATGGACACTTAGGCCTAGATTTGGAGTTTGGCGTTAGCCGTGAAAACCAGCGTTAGAGGCTCCTAACGCTGGTTTTAGGCTACCGCCGGTATTTGGAGTCACTCAAAATAGGGTCTAACGCTCACTTTTCAGCCGCGACTTTTCCATACCGCAGATCCCCTTACGTCAATTGCGTATCCTATATTTTCAATGGGATCTTTCTAACTCCGGTATTTAGAGTCGTTTCTGAAGTGAGCGTTAGACATCTAACGACAAAACACCAGCCGCAGGAAAAAAGTCAGTAGTTAAGAGCTTTCTGGGCTAACGCCGGTTTATAAAGCTCTTAACTACTGTACTCTAAAGTACACTAACACCCATAAACTACCTATGTACCCCTAAACCGAGGTCCCCCCACATCGCCGACACTCGAATACATTTTTTTAACCCCTAATCTGCCGTCCGCCACCTACGTTATCCTTATGTACCCCTAATCTGCTGCCCCTAACACCGCCGACCCCTGTATTATATTTATTAACCCCTAACCTGCCCCCCACAACGTCGCCTCCACCTACCTACACTTATTAACCCCTAATCTGCCGACCGCAAAGCGCCGCCACCTACGTTATCCTTATGTACCCCTAATCTGCTGCCCCTAACACCGCCGACCCCTATATTATATTTATTAACCCCTAATCTGCCCCCCACAACGTCGCAGCCAGCTACCTACACTTATTAACCCCTAATCTGCCGACCGCAAAGCGCCGCCACCTACGTTATCCTTATGTACCCCTAATCTGCTGCCCCTAACACCGCCGACCCCTATATTATATTTATTAACCCCTAATCTGCCCCCCACAACGTCGCAGCCAGCTACCTACAATAATTAACCCCTAATCTGCCGACCGCAAAGCGCCGGCACCTACGTTATCCTTATGTACCCCTAATCTGCTGCCCCTAACACCGCCAACCCCTGTATTATATTTATTAACCCCTAACCTGCCCCCCACAACGTCGCCTCCACCTACCTACACTTATTAACCCCTAATCTGCCGACCGCAAAGCGCCGCCACCTACGTTATCCTTATGTACCCCTAATCTGCTGCCCCTAACACCGCCGACCCCTATATTATATTTATTAACCCCTAATCTGCCCCCCACAACGTCTCAGCCAGCTACCTACAATAATTAACCCCTAATCTGCCGACCGCAAAGCGCCGCCACCTACGTTATCCTTATGTACCCCTAATCTTCTGCCCCTAACACCGCCGACCCCTATATTATATTTATTAACCCCTAATCTGCCCCCCACAACGTCGCCTCCACCTGCCTACACTTATTAACCCCTAATCTGCCGACTGGAGCTCACTGCTATTCTAATAAATGTATTAACCCCTAAAGCTAAGTCTAACCCTAACACTAACACCCCCCTAAATTAAATATAATTTACATCTAACGAAATTAATTAACTCTTATTAAATAAATTATTCCTATTTAAAGATAAATACTTACCTGTAAAATAAATCCTAATATAGCTACAACATAAATTATAATTATATTATAGCTATTTTAGGATTAATATTTATTTTACAGGTAACTTTGTATTTATTTTAACCAGGTGCAATAGCTATTAAATAGTTAAGAACTATTTAATAGCTAAAACAGTTAAAATAATTACAAAATTACCTGTAAAATAAATACTAACCTAAGTTACAATCGGAACAGCCAATAGAATGCGAGCTCAATCTGATTGGCTGATTGGATCAGCCAATCGGATTGAACTTGATTCTGATTGGCTGATTCCATCAGCCAATCAGAATATTCCTACCTTAATTCCGATTGGCTGATAGAATCCTATCAGCCAATCGGAATTCGAGGGACGCCATCTTGGATGACGTCCCTTAAAGGAACCGTCATTCGACTAGTAGGCGTCGGGAGGAGAGGATGTTCGATGGATCCGGAAGAAAGAAGATTGAAGATGCCGTTGATAGAAGACTTCATCCGGATCATGGACCTCTTCAGCTCCCGCTTGGATGAAGACTTCATCCGGATCATGGACCTCTTCAGCTCCCGCTTGGATGAAGACTTCAGCCGGATCATGGACCCCCTAACCCCCTCGCTTGGTCTTGGATCAGGACATCGGAGGAGCTCTTCAGGACGGATCAGTGACCCTGGCAGGGTGAAGATAAGGTAGGAAGATCTTCAGGGGCTTAGTGTTATGTTTATTTAAGAGGGGTTTGGGTTAGATTAGGGGTATGTGGGTGGTGGGTTGTAATGTTGGGGGGGGGATTGTATGTTTTTTTTTACAGGCAAAAGAGCTGAATTCTTTGGGGCATGCCCCGCAAAGGGCCCTGTTCAGGGCTGGTAAGGTAAAAGAGCTTTGAACTTTAGTAATTTAGAATAGGGTAGGGCATTTTTTTATTTTGGGGGGCTTTGTTATTTTATTAGGGGGCTTAGAGTAGGTGTAATTAGTTTAAAATTGTTGTAATATTTTTCTTATGTTTGTAAATATTTTTTTATTTTTTGTAACCTAGTTCTTTTTTATTTTTTGTACTTTAGTTAGTTTATTTAATTGTTGTTATTTGTAGGAATTGTATTTAATTAATTTATTGATAGTGTAGTGTTAGGTTAATTGTAGGTAATTGTAGGTAGTTTATTTAATTAATTTATTGATAGCTTAGTGTTAGGTTTAATTGTAACTTAGGATTTCTTTTACAGGTAAATTTGTAATTATTTTAACTATTTTAGCTATTAAATAGTTCTTAACTATTTAATAGCTATTGTACCTGGTTAAAATAAATACAAAGTTACCTGTAAAATAAAGATGAATCCTAAAATAGCTATAATATAATTATAGTTTATATTGTAGCTATATTAGGATTTATTTTACAGGTAAGTATTTATCTTTAAATAGGAATAATTTATTTAATAAGAGTTAATTAATTTCGTTAGATTGAAATTATATTTAATTTAGGGGGGTGTTAGTGTTAGGGTTAGACTTAGCTTTAGGGGTTAATACATTTATTAGAATAGCGGTGAGGTCCGGTCGGCAGATTAGGGGTTAATAAGTGTAGGCAGGTGGAGGCGACATTGTGGGGGGCAGATTAGGGGTTAATAAATATAATATAGGGGTCGGCGGTGTTAGGGGCAGCAGATTAGGGGTACATAAGGATAACGTAGGTGGCGGCGCTTTGCGGTCGGCAGATTAGGGGTTAATAAGTGTAGTTAGGTGGAGGCGACGTTGTGGGGGGCAGGTTAGGGGTTAATAAATATAATACAGGGGTCGGCGGTGTTAGGGGCAGCAGATTAGGGGTACATAAGGATAACGTAGGTGGCGGTCGGCAGATTAGGGGTTAAAAAAATTTATTAGAGTGTCGGCGATGTGGGGGGACCTCGGTTTAGGGGTACATAGGTAGTTTATGGGTGTTAGTGTACTTTAGAGCACAGTAGTTAAGAGCTTTATAAACCGGCGTTAGCCCAGAAAGCTCTTAACTACTGACTTTTTTCCTGCGGCTGGAGTTTTGTTGTTAGATGTCTAACGCTCACTTCAAACACGACTCTAAATACCGGAGTTAGAAAGATCCCATTGAAAAGATAGGATACGCAATTTACGTAAGGGGATCTGCGGTATGGAAAAGTCGCGGCTGAAAAGTGAGCGTTAGACCCTATTTTGAGTGACTCAAAATACCGGCGGTAGCCTAAAACCAGCGTTAGGAGCCTCTAACGCTGGTTTTCACGGCTAACGCCAAACTCCAAATCTTGGCCTAAGTCTATGGAAAGGCACACATGGGTGTGCAAAGCTAGAATGTTGTGGGGGGACCAGGATTAGGGGAGATATCACCAGCAGATAATATGAGCAAGAGGGAGAGTGACATAAGATGAGATACATATTTGCCGTATTAAGACTGTTTTGGGGATGAGGTGCAGGCAGGAGAGTGTTTATGAATATGTGAAGGTCATGAATGCAAAAGTGAGGTGAGGGTAAAAGAGATGGGCTAATGAATAGTGCAGGTAGTGAGTGGGAAGCAATAAATTAATAGTAGTTCTTATAGCGGCATGAGGTAGCAAAAAGTAACATGAAGATATTGAGCATTTTTTTCAAAAGAGGGAAACAGTGAAACACATAAAACACAATATTACAACGGCACTGGCCTAGTGTCTTGTCCCTTGTTAAATCCTTGTATAATTATTTAGCTTGGTTCTTAATGCCTCGCTTGTAAAATGCTCACTTAAGATATGTGAGCATATGATATTACAATAATAACTAAACCAGCAATGCTACACCCCAGCAATGCATCCCCATAGAAGAGTTAGATTTATAGGACAGAGCATTCAACTAAGTCCACTAAATTAGTTAATGACATAATGAAAGAAAGACAAAAGGCCAATAGGGAAAGTTTGATTCAGGGTAAGATAAGTTAAAATGAACAGACAATAGAATTTGAAGGGTGCTGAGGTCATACCATTAGTAAACTTATACAGTACATTTAGAAATTAAAGCAAGTATTGACTAGGTTTGAACATCACATAGCTAAAGACAAGACAATAAAAATATCATCACAGTAAATACTCAACTTATTTCACAGTTGAGTTAAGCTTCATTATACTTAAAGGGACACTGAACCCAATTTTTTTCTTTCGTGATTCAGATAGAGCATGCAATTTTAAGCAACTTTCTAATTTACTCCTATTATCAAATTTTCTTCTCTCTCTTGCTATCTTTATTTGAAAAAGAAGGCATTGAAGCTATTTGTTTAGTTCAGAACCCTGGAAAGCACTTTTTCATTGGTGGATTAATTTATCCACCAATCAGCAAGAACAACCCAGGTTGTTCACCAAAAATGGGCCGGCATCTAAACTTACATTCTTGCATTTCAAATAAAGATACCAAGAGAATTAAGAAAATGTGATAATAGGAGTAAATTAGAAAGTTGCTTAAAATTGCATGCTCTATCTGAATCACAAAAGAAAAAAATTGGGTTCAGTGTCCCTTTAATAGAGTCACATGTATCTTGTAAGCATTCAGTTCTTATCACATGCAACAAAGTATGCTGTGAAGGATACCAGCATCAAAAATATACCTTCAAAACCTTACAAACAAAGAAAACAATTAGACAAGTTTGTCAACTTTGAAAAAGTAAGACCTGACCATGAGATCTAATGCTTCACATGGGCAATAGAGTCTATGTGAATTCAACATGCTGGGCTGAGCTTTAGGTAAAAATCCCAACCACTCTTCTACAATGCCCCAGAAAATGCTGAAAAATATAGGTAATGCTCTGTTTAATGAACATTATCTCTCCTTTACAACAAGGCCGAAAGGCAACTTCTGAAGTGTCTATGCATCAAGGCCAATGGATATGTTATGGTTTTCTCTTTAGCTACTATAGCTTTGTTTTTAATCATAGTATAATAACAGATATATTATTAAAAGGTATGTATTGGTTTATGCAGTTTCTTACCATAGATGCTTCTGGCGCTTGGTCTGCTCATACTGCTAACTCTGGTAAATCCTTCATTTTGTGATGTGAGACCACTAAGGAGAAACAGAAGTGTTATAAGCACAAGGAGTTAAATATACATGAAATTACACACACACACACAGATATATATATATATATATATATATGTGTGTATAAAAAATATATACAGTATATATATAGTATGCATTTGTTCTTGAAAAGAATGCAGAATATGTTCGCAGACAGCAGCATTTAGCTTTTTTCAACAACTTCGGATTTATTCGTATAAATGTGCAACACACAAGTATTTTGATTTGCACAGATATGTATGTTGCACTTTTGCAATAAGAAATCTGGTGCTAAAAATATCTCACTGCCTGAGGCCATATTCAACATTTGTTTCTATAACAAATGCTGCATAATTAATTTTTGCTCAGGCATAATATACAGGCATGCATATAAAGTGTAACTAGTTAGTTATAAGTATTCATACTGATATATGCAGCATCCTTACAGACATTAACAGAATGACACTTAGAGGCCTATTTATCAAAGTGTCAACTGAAAATACATAGTAATTGTTGTGAGTTTGATCCGAGCTAGTTATCAAAGCGTTAAGATTGGCAAATGTTGAAATTTGTGACGTAAAATACGATCTCGCAATCTCAATCCGACAAAGATCGATGCTTACATCATTACAGATGTTCCGAATACACATTCAACTCTATTTGACACTTTTTCCAATTGATCAAACTTCTAACAAGTACGCTTGCGTCTTTTCCGAGACAGCGTACCTGGTTTTTAATCCACCACCCTTGAGGCCGCGGATGCCATAAAAATCAATGGGAGTATGAAAGCACCGAAAGCTTATGTTCGATGCTGCAAGAGAATGAAGCATACCCCATTGATTTCTATGGTAGAAAAAAAGTTACGTTTACACCTAACACCCTAACATAAACCCAGAGTCTAAACACCCCTAACCTGCCGCCCCGACATCGCCGCCACCTACATAATGTTTTTAACCCCTACTTCACCGTTTCCTGACACCGCCGCCACTAAATAAACTTATTAACCCCTAAACCTCTGGCCTCCCACATCACCACCACTAACTAAACCTATTAACCCCTAAACCGTCAGCCCCCCACATTGCAAAAACATTTTTAACCCCTAAACCTAACAACCCCTTAACTTTAAATTAAAATTACAACATCCCTATCTTTAAATAAATTACAACTTACCTGTAGAATTAAAATAAATTAATTTTAAACTATTAATTAACCAACCCTAACTATTATAATACAATTAAATTAAACTACCAATTAAATAAACTAAATTACATATTAAAAAAACCTAACCCTACTAAAATTATTTAAATATACAATTAAACATTATTACAAAGTCCTAAATTACGAAAAACCCCCACTAAATTACCAAAAAAAAACCCACTAAATTGCGAAAAATGACAAACCAAATTATAAATTATTTTTTTTACACCTAATCTAATAGCCCTATCAAAATAAAAAGCCCAATTTCCTATCAGCCAATAGAATGAGAGCTCAATCCTATTAGCTGATTGGAACAGCCAATAGAATGAGAGCTAAATCCTTTTGGCTGATTGATTGGAACAGCCAATAGGATTTTAGCAGCTCTAATTCCTATTGGCTGATTGAAATCTTTCAGCCAATAGGAATGCAAGGGACGCCATCTTGGATTGGGCAGTGATGTGCGGTGACTTCAGAGGCTGGTGAGGCAGTGTCTAGGAATCGGATACGCCTTCATTCTTTAGATATCCTTTGTTGAAGAAATAGCAATTGCACATGGGCGAGCCAATATCTATATGCAGCCACCATTCAGTATCTACTGAGCATATTTAGATATGATTTTCAACAAAGGATATCTGGTTTTCTTCATTCTTTTGATATCCTTTGTTGAAAAGCATATCTAAATATGCTCAGTAGATACTGAGCATATTTAGATATGAATTTCAACAAAGGATATCTGATTTCCTTCATTCTTTTGATATCCTTTGTTGAAAAGCATATCTAAATATGCTCAGTAGCTATGAGCATATTTAGATATGATTTTCAACAAAGGATATCAAAAGAATGAAGGAAATCAGATATCCTTTGTTGAAAAGCATATATAAATATGCTTAGAAGCTACTGAGCATATTTAGATATGAATTTCAACAAAGGATATCAAAAGAATGAAGAAAACCAGATATCCTTTGTTGAAATTCATAACAATTAGATATACAAAGGGCATACGTTGGCACCACTACAAATATTACTATTTTGAATAAATGTAATTACCTTGTATCTAAGCCTCTGCAGACTGCCCCCTTATTTCAGTTCTTTTGACAGGCTTGCATGTTAGCCAATTAGAACTGTCTCCATGGTAAATTCACGTGCATGAGCTCAATGTTATCTATATGAAAAACGTGAACTAATGCCCTCTAGTGGTGAAAAACAATCAAAATGCATTTAGATTAGAGGCGGCCTTCAAGGTCTAAGAAATTAGCATATGAACCTACTAGGTTTAGCTTTCAACTAAGAATACCAAGAGAACAAAGCAAAATTGGTGATAAAAGTAAATTGGAAAGTTGTTTAAAATTACATGCCCTATTTGAAACATGCAAGTTTTTTTTGGACTTGACTGTCCCTTTAAATAGACAGATCCTGTGTTTTCTTCTATGTCCAATTTCTCTGCATTCATCATCACCACAGTTGCAAGTCAGTACTCATGAAAAAAAAATCCTGATTCAGATAGAGAATACAATTTTAAATAACTTTCCAATTGACTTATTTTAATGATCTAATTTGCTTCACTCTCTTTTCACCCTTTTTTAAAGGAGAAGCAATGCACTACTGGGAACTAGCTGAACACATTGGGTGAGCAAATAACATGAGGCAGATATGTGCAGCCACCAATCGGCAGCTCCTGAGCAAACAAAAGATACCAAGAGAACAAAACATATTAGATAATAGAAGTAAATTGGAAAGTTGTTTAAAATCAATTGCTCTATCTGAATCATGAACGAAAATATTTGGGTTTCATGTCCCTTTAACCCTGTTATTAAATGTGTTATCTTCACCTTTATTAATTCCATTAAACACAATGTAAACTACTGGAGATTTCCAAACAAAATTTAATATATATATATATATATATATATATATATATATATATATATATATATAATGCCACAACATACTTTTAATACACATATTTAAAGGAACAGTCTAGTCAAAAATAAAGGTTCATAATTCAGAAAATAAATATGATTTTGACTGTCCCTTTAAAAAGAAGTTTTTTTTAGACTTCAACAGAAGATATATAAGGGGATATATAGGGGGCGACTTATCAAGCTGAGGCGGACAGGGGTGCAATACGCACCCCTGTCCACCGCAGCTCGCCTCTGGCGGGCTGAATTCTCCTGAATTCAGCACTGATCACGAGCGTTATTTTGCGCTTGCGTGCAATCCTGCCCCTGCCTGCGCACAGCGGGCAGGAGCTGTTAATCTCCCCGGTCAGACTATACCGGGGAGATTGAAATTCGCCACTTTAGAGGTGGTGAAAGGTTAGGAAAACAGCGGTCTGATTACCACTGCTTGTTAAATACTGCGTGCAGGTTCTCTTCTGTAGTAGTGCACATTGATAAATAGTATAAGTAAATAAAAAAACACATCCAAGTATGCAGAGTCTGCGCAATAAGTGTGTCACTTCAGGGACATTCCTGAGTCAGGCCTCACTGTAATGCTCTACTGGTGAATGAGAGGTTTGGTGTCTAATGAAGCAGAACTGTTCAGACTTTTTCAGAAAACATTTAATAAACATACATCTTAGTCATCCTACTAAATTTTGACAGCTGAAGTATGGTTTATAAGGAATGCTTAGCCCAATGCCTGACAGATGGCTGTGTGATGCATCAATACACAATGTAGAATAAATTATTTTAAGCATGTATTATATAACTGACTCAAATGAGAGATATATTTTAGGATTTTATAATACCATTTTAAAAGGTAAAAATCTAGAATAAAAAAAAATTCTCAATTACAGTTAATGGGCATAATTACATATTGTGCACCCCTAGGCACAGATTATTTAGGGGCCTCATACCACTTCAGGTGAATTATGCCACTAACATCCCCACTTATTTGTTTTTAAGTATATTTTTAACAGAAGGCCAAAAAGGCTCTAATGCAGCACAGAAATTGTCCAATTGGCTACAACTCAAATATCAGATAACAGATTACATAAATACATTACTACTAGACAGGCTAGACAGGTGGTCCTATCTGTCCAGATGCCCATATACAGTTGCCTACTGCGCCTAAGTAGTAGTACTCTATTCTGGATAATAGTAGTGTATTTTAAATTTCAGTACTATAAAAAATAGATTACATTCTGCTAGTAGTACAATTACTCATTAATTAGTTGAACAGTAAATGAACACCATCATGTCTTCAGGCAGTAATAAGCATAGGAAAAAAAATCTATGCCTGCATTTACAGCAGGTAACGGACAAATATTTGTAATATGTAATGAGGAGTTGGGCAAGTAAAGTCATGTCTTCTTTAGAGCAACTAGCCAAATTATTCCCACAAATCCAAAATTATTATTTTGTTGTTTTTCTGTCTACAAATAAAAAGATAAAATAAATATGATTCTGATGCAGACTATGAGGTAACAAAAGATCAGCTTTTAAATCACTGTCATACTTAAAATGGCGATTTCGCTATTAACTTGTTCCAACTTGCTGGTTACATTGAGGAAATTCATCCAAATTACAAGTTTGAGGTGTTTTGTTGCAGAAAGGCCACAAAAATTGTAATAAAAAGGATAGGAGACAATAACTGTTCGTTTTACAGTAACAAGTTCGTTTTACAGTTAACATTGCACCAGCTGCTATTATTACTAACCTATAAGGCACTGAGACTCCTGACAACAGAGACTGGGAGAACTGCAGCAGCACGTCCGGTCCGTCGTCTTCAATCTCTGCTCTGACGCCGGACTCGCGACTCGTGACACAACCTGACCACCAATGCGGCTGCGCAACAATTTCCCGCCCGGCAACTCAGCCTAGAGAGACTCAGACATACTGATGCCTGATTGGCTGAGCGGCCGGGCAGGCAGGACTCAGGGCTCCCGAGGCTAGCCTCCGGTGGGAGCAGTTATGGGCTGCATTAGAGACTGCTGCATTAGTATTATTCCCCACTGGGTGGCAGTCTCTAAAGCAGCCCATAACATAACAGACTAATACATTCATATTGCGCAATGGAAGGACAGCTGGCCTCTTACCTTCTTGTGCAATATGAATGGATTAGTCTGTTATGTTATGTTATTATGAATGCAATGTAGTAAAGTTAGGAAACAATAAAAATTGCAATAATAAGCATAATTTGGTGGAGGGGTGGGGGGGTAGAGGGGGTCACCTTTCATATGTTTAAAAAAAAAAAAAAAAAAAAAAAAAAATTTTTTTTTTTTTTTTTTTAATTAAAAATTAGATGTAATTCCCACATTGGCCAGGGGAGGCACTGCCTCACCTGCCTCTAATGAATGCACGTCCCTGGGATTGGGTCACTTGCATTGAAGAATCCATGTATGGCGGAGACCATATGAAGAGGATGCTCCGCGCCGGATGTCTTCAGGATGGACCCGCTCCGCTGTGGCTGGATGAAGATAGAAGAGGCCGTCTTGATGAAGACTTCTTGCTGCATGGATGAGGACTTCGCCGACTGGATGAAAACTTCTTGCCACGTGGATGAAGACTTCGCCGGCTGGATGGATCCTTCAAGTGGGACTTCAAGAACTGTAAGTGGATCGTCTGGGGTTAGTGTTAGGTTTTATTTTTAGATTAGGGTCTGGGCAGTAAAAGAGCTAAATGCCCTTTTAAGGGCAAAGCCCATACAAATGCCATTTTCAGGGCAATGGGTAGCTTAGGTTATTTTAGATAGTTTTTTTATTTGGGGGGGTTGGTTGGGTGGTGGGTTTTACTGTTGGGGCGGTGTTTGAATTTTTTTTGCCAGGTAAAAGAGCTGTTATCTTTGGGGCAATGCCCCACAAAAGGCTCTTTTAAGGGCCATTTGTAGTTTATTGTAGGCTAGGTTTTTTATTTTTATTTTCGGGGGGCTTTTTTATTTTGATAGGACTATTAGATTAGGTGTAAACATTTTTATTTTTGATCATTTGGTTTGTTATTTTTACTAATTTAGTGTGTTTTTTTTAACTTAGTGTTTGTTTTTGTAATATAGGAGTTTGTAATAATGTTTAATTGTATATTTAAATAATTTTAGTAGGGTTAGGTTTTTTAATATGTAATTTAGTTTATTTTATTGGTAGTTTAATTTAATTGTAGTATAATAGTTAGGGTAGGTTAATTAATAGTTTAAAATTAGTTTATTTTAATTCTACAGGTAAGTTTTAATTTATTTGAAGATAGGGATGTTGTAAGTTAAGGGGTTGTTAGGTTTAGGGGTTAATAGCTTAATTTAGTTTTTTGTGATGTGGGATGCCAGAGGTTTAGGGGTCAATAAGTTTATTTAGTGGCGGCGGTGTCGGGGTGTGGCGGGAAAGGGGTTAATAACTTTATTTAAGTTGCGGCAGTGTTGGGGAGTGGTGGGATAGGGGTTAAAAATTTTAGTATAGTGGCGGTATAAATAAAGTTGGGAAAAAGCCGAATAGACGCAAGATCGATGACTGCTAGTTAACAGTCCAAAGCTCATCACCCCATACTTGGTGCGTGTGTTTTTAACAGCTTTTTTATAAATAAGGAGAGCTTATTGAGATCCGCGGCCGCAATGTTTGAGACGATGCCGGCGAATGCAACATAGTTGACACTTTGATAAATATCCCCTTGAGGGTATCTGATGTTAAAACACCTTGTTATAAAAACTAAAATATAATCCCTATTGAATATCACAGTATCAATGTTGCTTTGTTACAGGCACATCATTTATTAATGTTTACAATGCTATATCATTTAGGAAGTTTATCAATAAAGGTTGTTATCCCAAATGAAAGAGAAAATGCTTTACTGAATTTCTTAATGACTACAATAATTTATTTCAATGTAATGTTTTATTATGACAAAGATTAATAATTATAATAGTTTCAAATAAAATTAATTAACAAATCAAGTAAAAATATATCCTACTGTAAAATGAATTTATTGTATTTTTTCATTCAAGGGGTTATAAAATAGTTTTTGTCTCATGATCACTCAATGATGCCAATATGCTACTTGCTGTGTTTTAACTCATAGTTATAAAATTATTTTTATTTGCTGACCACTCATAATGATGTAAATAAATTGTTAAAAAAAGGTGTAATTACTCTTTTCCCAGCCTTCTAGGGCAGCGGTTCCCAACCTGTGGTACGCGGCAGACAGGTTGGGGGTACTTGAAGATATTATTTGTAATGGCGGAATTTTGCTGCCAGCCCGCCTTAAACATTTTTTTTTTATGTATTTGTGTCCTCGTAGTGACCTAGCGCTACTGATTGGACAGTGTAAATGCGTGCGCTGCACTTGGGCGGGCATTATCCTGCGGTAGCGCTACAGAACACAGGATTCTGGTGAGTCTTCCTTCAATTTCCCTTGCATGTCTTTGTTTCCAGTATTGACAGACACAGACAGGATTGACTTGACTGGCACCTGCAGCTTTCATTATATAAACCTGGCCTAAATTGAACTTGACAGATGACAGACCGTAGTACTACTCTATTCTTACAGTACTCAAAATCTCAGCAAATTGAATCCACTGGCTTATATTGGGCTCAGACTTTTATAATATTAAACAAGAACTTCGTAAGGCAAGCAATGAGCAGAGAGGCTGTCTAACATGATTATGCTCAGTGCACATAGCTTACTAATCTTATTTAATATTATAAAAGTAATTTTCTAAAAAACATAATTTAAAAACATCATCAGGTATGATACAGTAATAATATGATTTCCTCTTTATATCCAAAATATGCAATCATTTAATTTTCCAGTATTCTTCTCCTATTGCACATTTGTTAATGCCAGTGTCAGTGATGCTATATTTATATTACAATGAATGTTTACTTTCCATTTTAATTTTGGTGAAAAGTATTTGTTCCATACTTAGGTGAGAAACACTGACATATATTTAATAATTAAATCTATGAGTCAGTGTTTCTCACCTAAGTATGGAACAAATAATGTTCACTTACATTCATTGTAATATAAATATAGCATCACTGGCATTAACATATGTGCAATAGGAGAAGAGTAATGGAAAATTAAATGATTGCATGTTTTTGTGCAACAGACTAAATATTTTGAATATAAGGACTGGAGACTGGGGCTGGGCAATTACATTTTTTGTGTGAAATTTAGGCTGCTATAATAAAAAAATTGATATACATTATGTAAAATCAAAATTTAAAGCCTTTAAATGTCATTATGTTAATTTGAGTCATTTGATTTAGCTGCTAACCTAAGAAAATTAGAAAAAAACAACCTTTTTTTGAGTGATGGGTGGCGGTAATGAAGAGAGGGGGTACTCATAAATGAAAAGCCCAATCAAGGGGTACGGGAGAGAAAATAGGTTGGGAACCGCTGTTCTAGGGGAACCAGGCAACATTTTCTGAACAAAAGTGCCCTCAAGACTGTCTGGTATAATAAAATATTTATTTATATGCAAGAATTACTAAACTATTGATTCATATTTTTAATTTCACATTGCATTTATATTTTTTTATTATTCTTATACTGCATACAGTATTTGTTCAATAAAATACATTTTTTATATCTCTCTTATGCATTTTTCTATATATTCTACTCAAAATATTTCATACGATATGAGAACATTTCTAATTATATGATTTTAGAGGTAGGTGCCTGGAAAATATTTTAGAATAACCTCTCTCTAAGGCAGAGCTTTCCAAACTTTTTATGTTGGTGACATACTTTATAGACCTACATCATTTCGCAACACAGTACTTCAGTTGTACTAGCAAAAAGGAGGTTAAACTAACTTGTTTTAAGAGATACAGACACATACATAAATGATATAGTAAATAAATGTATTTTCAAGTAACATTATGTATGTGCAAGAATTAAAAAAAAACACCAATAGCTTCTTACTGTTTTAATGGGATGTATGAGGTTGATGGGATGAACACAGGTTCTAAATATTTGGTGGAATATTAGATAAAGACACTCGCATTTTTAAGCTTCCACTTCCTATCCATATATCAAGAGCAGGAGCAGCAATGCACTACTGGGAGCTAGCTGCAAAAAAACCCAAAACACTTTGACTTCTGCTCAGCGTTTAAGTAGCCACACTCAGAGCTTTGTGAGTCTGACTGACTACTGCCCATGTTACACACTGCTGTCCCACTTACTGACTACACATGCAGTCACAAGCCGATTGAGAAGACTACACGTGCAGTAACAAGCCAATGTGCTTCCAAAGCCGCTAATGGCAATAGTTTAATTTCCCACTGAGCTGTGCCAATAGGTTAAGATGATCTGTGACCCACTAGGTATCAATCACGTGTCAACCATGTGATATGCGTAGCAGGCAGGCGGAAAGTCAGAAACCAAAAAAAAATGTAAATAAAAAAAAAAGTGCTGAAGCAGGGACACACCTACACACTGCCGCCGACACACTAATGTGTCACGACACACAGTTTGGAAAGCACTGCTCTAAGGCATTAGAGAAAAAAGGTACAAACTTTAACACCTGACAAGGTTTCCTTTTCATTGTTCATATAGCAAACACCCCAATGCAACATTATAATAAAAAATATCACATTGATACAGCATATTGTTTCCCTGTTCAACATCACATATTGGGGCCTATCTATCAAGCTCCGTATGGAGCTTGATGCCCCGTGTTTCTGGCGAGCCTGCAGGCTCGTTAGAAACACCAGTTATGAAGCAGCGGTCTAAAGATCGCTAACCCTGTCCGCCTCTGAGCAGGCGGACACATATTGCAACAATTCAACCCAATCAAGTACGTTCGGGTTGATTGACACCTCCCTGTTGGCCGCGAGTCTGCAGGGGACGGCGTTGCACCAGCAGCTCTTGTGAGCTGCTGGTGCAATGCTGAATATGGAGAGCGTATTGCTCTCCGCATTCAGCGATGTCTGTCGGACCTGATCCGCACTGTCGGATCAGGTCCGACAGACATTTGATAATTCGGCTTCTATATATCAGTATCTGTTATAGACATAATATCAAAACTCCGTATTCTAAGTCACAGTATAAACATTCCGTAAATATTTCTTGGAAATCAGCTATTTTGCAGGCAACCTCCTTTCTACTTCTCTTTATGTTTATAGTCCCCGTTTGCGGTACTGTCTATGTCAATGATGAGCACGCCATGTGACCAAATTAGACACATTCAAAATGAAGCTAATGTGTCAGACACCACGCATCTGTGCTGCCGGGTAGCTGTAAATCACTGTTTATATTTATGTCACAAGTAGTAAAGTCATTAAAGGGACATTGAACCCTAAATAAATGCTAGATAGAATAATGCATTTAAAGACAAGATTAGTCTGAGAATAACATGTAGGTGTATTTTATAAAGTTTTATTAGCTGTTTAAATATTGACAAAATAAGTGTAACATTTTAGGGTTGGATTTATTAAGTGTCGAGCGGACATGATTCGCTATAGCATACGCTATCCACATTTATCATTTCACAAGCATTTCTGGTGAAATGCTTGTGCAATGCTGCCCCCTTCTCACTGGCCGCTAGCAGGGGCAGTCAATCATCCCAATTGGATTGGGATGATTTCAATCCGTTACCTAAAAAGTGGCGGAGAGGTTAAGGAGCAGCAGTCTTATTACTGCTGCTTAATAAATGGAGCCCTTAGTGTCTATAAACCAATGGGAGCTTCCATGTTGTAACTTAGGTTACCTTCTCTACTGTGGCCAATTAGGGACAGTTATTAATAGGTCACTAGAGTGTGCATGTGTTGAATATAACAGTGTTCTGCACTTCCATTTCTAACAGGAACTGAAAAGCTCACAATTTCAGAATTGATTTACAGCAAAAAGGGGACAAAAATAATGTAGTATATTGCAGACTTTTTTTTTATATATATATATATATATATATATATATATACACACAATTTATCATTTTATATTACCATCTCAAATTGCTTAACGTCCCTTTAATCACTGAAATACAAATTGATGCCAGGCAGAGGGGTTAAAGTTTTAAACAATTTTCCAATTAAAGGGACACTAAACCCAACATTTTTCTTTCATGATTCAGGTAGATAATACAATTTAAACAACATTCCAATTTACTTCTATTATCTTATTATTACAGACAAGAAAAATAAATAATTTAGTGTCGATCCCTGTAATTGTTTAACATAAACATTAAACCTCACACCTTTCTCAAAAGGTGAGTTAATCTTAGGATCTAAATGAAAATATAAATAGTAAAAAAGTAATTATTGCAAACAAGAAAAATAAATGTTTTGGTGTCAATGCCTGTGACTGTTATACATAAACATTGAACCTCACACATTTCTCAGAAAGTAGGTTAATAATAACATCCAAGTGATGAATGTAAGTATGTGACTATAGTCAAAAACAATAACACGTGAAAAAAAGAAAAGAGAAAGAAGAGAAAAAGAAAAAAAGAGAAAAAGGAACCCAAAATACAATAGATAAAAAACTCTCATTAAACCAACGTTATAATTTTGTTTCATTGTCCAAAAAAGTTTGAGCTTCTTCTGGAGAGTCAAAAATAAAAAAAAATTGAGCCTGATTTAATTCTTAACTTGGCTGGATAGAGGAGAGAAAAGAATCTTTTATCTGTCACTAAACGGGAACAAATAGCTGAAAATTGTCTCCTTTTAAAGGAAGTCTCTACTGAGAAGTCCTGAAACATCAGGATCTTTGCTCCATTGAACTGAAGATTCTGCTGTTTCCTAAAAGCTTGAAGAAGCTCAGCCTTTCCCTGAAAGTTCAGAAATTTTGCGATTACTGGGTGAGGTTTTCTCAGCCCCTGCGGCATAGAATCTGTTTCTCTTCCCATTCTATGGATTCTTTCCACCGTGAAAAGATGCTTCTCTAGTTGGATACCCAGCAGCTGTGGGAGAGTCTCTTCCGCAAATTTCTTTAAGTTTTGAGACTTAAGGGATTCAAGTAAGCCAATCAAACGTAAATTATTGCGTCTTGCTCTGTTTTCAATATCCTCTATTTTGTTAGATAGAGATGTGTTTTGCTTTAATAAAAATTCAAGCTTTAGTTCCATGGAGTTTTGAAGGTCATTGCAGTTAGAAACTCTTTGTTCCAGTTGATTTATTATATCCACCTGTGCCCTGATTTCTCCCACGATTACGTCTAATCTTTTATGGATTTCTTCTATTTTTGGTATGATACCTGCATAGCAATATCAGAGGCCCCAGAGGAATCAACTATTTTTTCTTCTATGGTTGATTTTTTAGGAGAATTTGTAGCCTTATTGATTTTTTTATCCATATTTTTTAATTTTGGAGACATTTTTGTTTGATGGAGATATTTATCCATAGGCTTCTAGATTTTAGCCTTCCTGTTGGTGATAATATCGTTAGTAAACACAAAGTAGGCTTTTTAAACCTTCAATGAATTAACACTTTCAGCGCCAGCAGGTACTAAGCCTACTGAAATAAAAATAAAAATAGGATGCGACCCCCAGCATATATAACAAGCTTTAACTTTAAGCAGTATCTGTTGGGGTTTTAATTGTTTAAACTCCCCAGCTGAATTACTTAAGTCAGCCCATACAAAACAATGGGGTACCAGTCCCGGAATATATAGCAAGATTAGAATTAAACAAAGTCAGTTCATATCCAGCTCAGTTATAACAGTTTGAGGTTCCTCAACTGAATTGCTTAAGTCAACCCACAGTAACGAGTTAACTTTATTAAACTCCCATGAGTAAGGTTAATTCTCTACCCTCAAATAGAGCAGCGTGGTAGTCTCTTTTAATCATGTGAGGAATCGCTCAAAAAAAAAAAAAAAAAAAAAAAAAAAAAAAAAGATACCTGCTTAAATAATACCTTGTTGGTAGAGAAGTACTTGGCCATGAGCCTCAATTATTAGGGGTCTGGAGAGGCCTCCTGTTCAGGGTATAGGGCGATATCCTGCCCCCCCGAGATCCCTCAGGTACCTCCACTTAGTCGGGTTTAAAGTAGCAGTTGAAGACCGCTAGACTGTCCAAACAGCTCGAGCTCTGGCAACCCCAGTGGTTCACTTTTAAACCGCTGGGCTACGATACACCTGCCCACTCTCATCAAAGATCACTTCCTTACGCGGGTCTCCACCTGGCGTGAGCCGTGCCGCCAGTGAGAGTAAGCGCAGCGGCTGTCTCGCCGGTCTGCTGGCGCTGCTTCTGTCTGGCTTGCGTTGCCTCGTTGCGTGCTGACATCACAAGCAACTCCCCCCCTATTATCTAATTTGCTTCATTCTTTAGATATCCTTTGTTGAAGAAATAGTAATGTACATGGGTGAGCCAATCGCAAGAGGCATCTATGTGCATCCACCAATCAGCAACTACTAAGCCTATCTAGATATACTTTTCAGCAAAAGATATCAAGAGAATGAAGCAAAATAGATAATAGGATTAAATTAGAAAATTGCATGCTCTTTCTAAATTATGAAAGAAACAAAATTGGGTTTCATGTCCCTTTAACTTCTATTATTACATTTGCTTTATTCTTTTGGTATCATTTGGAGAAAAGTAAACCTCAGGAGTAGCAATGTACTACTGGGAGCTAGCTGAACATATCTGATGAGTCATTGACAAGGATAATATATGTGCAGTAACGGAAGACGCCAAGGGGTTTGAATTCCGCGTCGTATATGTCACGAGATTGATCCGCCATAGTTATCAAAGCGCCAAGATCGACAAATGTTGAAATTTGTGACCGTAAAATACGATCCCGCGATCTCAATCCGACGCAGATCGATGCTTGCGTCATTACAGATGTTTAAAATTCACATTCGACTTTATTTGACACTTTTCCCAACTTATCAAACATTTAACAGGTACACTCGTGTCTATTTCGACGCAGCGTACCTAGTTTTCAATCCGCCACCCTTGAGGTCGCGGATGCCATAGAACTCAATGGGAGTCTGAAAACACAGAAAGCTTATGTTCGATGCTGCAAGCGAATGAAGTATATTACATAATAAAAGTAAATTAGAAACTCTATCGGCTAGATTTAGAGTTTTGTCGGTAAGGACCCGCGTAGCTAACGCCGGCTTTTTTCTGGCCGCACCATAAAAATAACTCTGGTATTGAGAGTCCACATAAAGGCTGCGTTAGGCTCCAAAAAAGGAGCGTACAGCATATTTAACGCAGCTTCAACTCTCGATACCAGAGTTGCTTACGGACGCGGCCAGCCTCAAAAACGTGCTGGTGCACGATTCCCCCATAGGAAACAATGGGACTGTTTGAGCTGAAAAAAAACCTAACACCTGCAAAAAAGCAGAGTTCAGCTCCTAACGCAGCCCCATTGTTTGCTATGCGGAAACACTTCCTACGTCTGCACCTAACACTCTAACATGTACCCCGAGTCTAAACACCCCTAACCTTACACTTATTAACCCCTAATCTGCCGCCCCCGCTATCGCTGACCCCTGCATATTATTATTAACCCCTAATCTGCCGCTCCGTAAACCGCCGCTACTTACATTATCCCTATGTACCCCTAATCTGCTGCCCTAACATCGCCGACCCCTATATTATATTTATTAACCCCTAATCTGCCCCCCACAACGTCGCCTCCACTTATTAACCCCTAATCTGCCAACCGGGCCTGAGCGCTACTATAATAAAGTTATTAACCCCTAATCCGCCTCACTAACCCTATAATAAATAGTATTAACCCCTAATCTGCCCTCCCTAACATCGCCGACACCTAACTTCAATTATTAACCCCTAATCTGCCGACTGGAGCTCACCGCTATTCTAATAAATGTATTAACCCCTAAAGCTAAGTCTAACCATAACACTAACACCCCCCTAAGTTAAATATAATTTACATCTAACGAAATTAATTATCTCTTATTAAATAAATTATTCCTATTTAAAGCTAAATACTTACCTGTAAAATAAATCCTAATATAGCTACACTATAAATTATAATTATATTATAGCTATTTTAGGATTAATATTTATTTTACAGGTAACTTTGTAATTATTTTAGCCAGGTACAATAGCTATTAAATAGTTAATAACTATTTAATAGTTACCTAGTTAAAATAATAACAAAATTACCTGTAAAATAAATCCTAACCTAAGTTACAATTAAACCTAACACTACACTATCATTAAATTAATTAAATAAAATATCTACAATTACCTACAATTAAACCTAACACTACACTATCAATACATTAATTAAATACAATATCTACAAATAACTACAATGAAATAAACTAACTAAAGTACAAAAAATAAAAAAGAACTGTTACAAAAAATAAAAAAATATTTACAAACATAAGGAAAATCTTACAACAATTTTAAACTAATTACACCTACTCTAAGCCCCCTAATAAAATAACAAAGCCCCCCAAAATAAAAAATGCCCTACCCTATTATAAATTACTAAAGTTCAAAGCTCTTTTACCTTACCAGCCCTGAACAGGGCCCTTTGCGGGGCATGCCCCAAGAAATACAGCTCTTTTGCCTGTAAAAAAAAAAAACCATACAATACCCCCCCCAACATTACAACCCACCACCCACATACCCCTAATCTAACCCAAACCCCCCTTAAATAAACCTAACACTAAGCCCCTGAAGATCATCCTACCTTGTCTTCACCATACCAGGTTCACCGATCCGTCCTGGCTCCAAAATCTTCATCCAACCCAAGCGGGGGCTGGCGATCCATCTTCCGGCGGCTGAAGAGGTCCAGAAGAGGCTCCAAAGTCTTCATCCTATCCGGGAAGAAGAGTAGATCCGGACCGGCAACCATCATCTTCCAAGCGGCATCTTCTATCTTCATCCGATGAGGACCGGCTCCATCCTGAAGACCTCCACCGCGGACCCATCTTCATCCGGCGACGTCCAACTGAAGAATGATGGTTCCTTTAAGGGACGTCATCCAAGATGGCGTCCCTCGAATTCCAATTGGCTGATAGGATTCTATCAGTCAATCGGAATTAAGGTAGGAATATTCTGATTGGCTGATGGAATCAGCCAATCAGAATCAAGTTCAATCAGATTGGCTGATCCAATGAGCCAATCAGATTGAGCTCGCATTCTATTGGCTGTTCCGATCAGCCAATAGAATGCGAGCTCAATCTGATTGGCTGATTGGATCAGCCAATCGGATTGATCTTGATTCTGATTGGCTGATTCCATCAGCCAATCAGAATATTCCTACCTTAATTCCGATTGGCTGATAGAATCCTATCAGCCAATCGGTATTCGAGGGACGCCATCTTGGATGACGTCCCTTAAAGGAACCGTCATTCTTCAGTTGGACTTCGCCGGATGAAGATGGGTCCGCGGTGGAGGTCTTCAGGATGGAGCCGGTCCTCATCGGATGAAGATAGAAGATGCCGCTTGGAAGATGATGGTTGCCGGTCCGGATCTACTCTTCTTCCCGGATAGGATGAAGACTTTGGAGCCTCTTCTGGACCTCTTCAGCCGCCGGAAGATGGATCGCCAGCCCTCGCTTGGGTTGGATGAAGATTTTGGAGCCAGGACGGATCGTTGAACCTGGTATGGTGAAGATAAGGTAGGAAGATCTTCAGGGGCTTAGTGTTAGGTTTATTTAAGGGGGGTTTGGGTTAGATTAGGGGTATGTGGGTGGTGGGTTGTAATGTTGGGGGGGGGGGTATTGTATGTTTTTTTTTTACAGGCAAAAGAGCTGAACTTCTTGGGGCATGCCCCGCAAAGGGCGGGCTGGTAAGGTAAAAGAGCTTTGAACTTTAGTAATTTAGAATAGGGTAGGGCATTTTTTTATTTTGGGGGGCTATGTTATTTTATTAGGGGGCTTAGAGTAGGTGTAATTAGTTTAAAATTGTTGTAATATTTTTCTTATGTTTGTAAATATTTTTTTATTTTTTGTAACTTAGTTCTTTTTTATTTTTTGTACTTTAGTTAGTTTATTTCATTGTAGTTATTTGTAGGTATTGTATTTAATTTATTTATTGATAGTGTAGTGTTAGGTTTAATTGTAGGTAATTGTAGGTATTTTATTTAATTAATTTATTGATAGTGTAGTGTTAGGTTTAATTGTAACTTAGGTTAGGATTTATTTTACAGGTACATTTGTAATTATTTTAACTATTTTAGCTATTAAATAGTTCTTAACTATTTAATAGCTATTGTACCTGGTTAAAATAAATACAAAGTTACCTGTAAAATAAATATTAATCCTAAAATAGCTATAATATAATTATAATTTATGTTGTAGCTATATTAGGATTTATTTTACAGGTAAGTATTTAGCTTTAAATAGGAATAATTTATTTATTAAGAGTTAATTAATTTCGTTAGATTAAAATTATATTTAATTTAGGGGGGTGTTAGTGTTAGGGTTAGACTTAGCTTTAGGGGTTAATACATTTATTAGAATAGCGGCGAGATTCGGTCGGCAGATTAGGGGTTAATAATTGAAGTTAGGTGTCGGCGATGTTAGGGAGGGCAGGTTAGGGGTTAATAAATATAATATAGGGGTCGGCGGTGTTAGGGGCAGCAGATTAGGGGTACATAGCTATAATGTAGCTGGCGGCTCTTTGCGGTCGGCAGATTAGGGGTTAATTATTGTAGGTAGGTGGCGGCGACGTTATGGGGGGCAGGTTAGGGGTTAATAAATATAATATAGGGGTCGGCGATGTTAGGGCAGCAGATTAGGGGTACATAGGGATAATGTAGCTGGCGGCGGCGTGCGGACGGCAGATTAGGGGTTAATAAGTGTAGGTAGCTGGCGGCGACGTTGTGGGGGGCAGATTAGGGATTAATAAATATCATATAGGGGTCGGCGGTGTTAGGGGCAGCAGATTAGGGGTACATAAGGATAACGTAGGTGGTGGTCGGCAGATTAGGGGTTAAAAAATTGAATCGAGTTGCAGCGAATTGGGGGGACCTCGGTTTAGGGGTACATAGGTAGTTTATGGGTGTTAGTGTACTTTAGAGTACAGTAGTTAAGAGCTTTATGAACCGGCGTTAGCCCAGAAAGCTCTTAACTACTGACTTTTTTCTGCGGCTGGAGTTTTGTCGTTAGATTTCTAACGCTCACTTCAGACACGACTCTAAATACCGGAGTTAGAAAAATCCCATTGAAAAGATAGGATACGCAATTTACGTAAGGGGATCTGCGGTATGGAAAAGTCGCGGCTGAAAAGTGAGCGTTAGACCCTTTTTTGAGTGACTCCAAATACCGGAGGTAGCCTAAAACCAGCGTTAGGAGCCTGTAACGCTGGTTTTCACGGCTACCGCCAAACTCTAAATCTAGGCCTATTAAAATTGTAAACCCTTTCTAAATCAAACAATATTATTGCTCCACATTTGGTGCACTAGTAGATATAGGGATTAAAATAAAAGACATTACTACTTATGGATTATGCTACAAATTTGTCTCTCATTACAAAGCAAGGGGACAATATTTCTACAAATTTGTAGAAAAGTTTTGCCCAAAACATGTCGCACTAATAGATATAGAGATAAAAATGAAATAAATACAGAACATAATATAGCTAACTTCCTTTTTTATTTTTTTGTGAAAAATCTATGTGCACCATGTTTAAGTATAGATAGGGTAATTTGAACAATCTAACTCACTCCAGATATAGCCTCCTTCACTAGTGTAGTCTTCTCACAAGTGACTACACCAAAAGTTTTTGAAAAAAATCGATTATAGTGGGGTAGGAAGGGGCGCTGAACCGCAATCTGGAAATGTATATAACTAAGACCTTTGCATTAATTTATATTTAGTTGGGGTAGAGAATACCAATATTAAATCTTATATGAGGTGTGATGGTAAAATAAAATAAAATAATATAATATAATAATCTTCTATGTTTTAGTTGGGGTAGAGAATACCAATAATATGAGGTTCAAGGTGTGATGATAAAATAAATTAGTATAATAATCTTCTATCTTTGCAGTGATAATACAATGTGTGCTGCGTAGAAAGCTACTTAGTGAAAGTGTTAATAAAAGTTAAAACATGCTAATTTCTCCTTGTTTATGTAGGGCAAAAGATTATATTCAATCGTGAGAGTAAATAGGCGTGAAATTAGTGTTAGAGCAGTATAAGTTTAAAGTGACTCTATGTCACCAGGTAGATCTTCTGTGTATATAGTATACGTGCGGTAGGGATGATAATTGTTGTAGTGAAAAGTTGGGGTGCATAAAAATAAATATAGTTAAATATAGTTGTGAGTAAATTAGTAATGGGAACTAGGGATTCCTCACAAGTTTTAAATTTTAGGTAGAAAATATGGATCCCGATTTAAAAATGAAAAAAGGGATAGTAAGCAGATTAATGTAATAATGTTAATTTATTAAGTGAGTTCATACTAAGAAATAAAAATTCCTTACAGACATTAGTAGCAGTTAAAATATTAAACAGTAATGTTCAAAAAAATTAGATTCTAAAAACTTAATAACACCGGTGTTATAAATGCATTAAAAACTACAATTCTAATTTAAAACTACAATTCTGATTGAAAAGACTCCAATAGCTACTAATATGTTAGAAGATGGACATACAATAAAGTGAAAACTAGTAGAGGCATAGCTTGATACAGTAACAATAAACCATTGCAGATTGATAAGTATAGTTAGCTTTCATACACCAGTATGAACCAATGGTAAAAACAATGATAAGCCTTTTCTGTATTGATAGTCTGTAATGAGTGTTTTCAAAGTGGCTTGTGTCTTATTAAACACAGTGTTGCAAGCTTTAATTAGAGGGCTTTTCCTAGCAGGTGT